>NC_056751.1:415157656-415457656 GCF_019279795.1 Protopterus annectens
AGACACATATTCTGATAGCTACATGATGTCTTTGTTCATATAGTCTAAAGAGGAACATGTCAGGTCATTTACACCCACATGGACTATGATTGAGTCAAAGTGATACTTGTGCTCCAATGATCTGAGTGTGTGTGTGTAATGTGTTGGATCCTGCCCCCTGATAAGCAATTGATGATGACTTTCTCCTTACTCGGTCTGCTGAGAGGGGCATCAGTATGCCTTAAAATGGAGTCTCCGATGACCAGAGTGTTGAATTTCTGTATTACCTCAGGATGCCCATATCTACCAAGCTGGTAATAGAGATATTGGGAAAGTTCATATCCATGTTAACATGCCCTTTTTTATTGATTAGACTGTTGCAGTGAGAATATAAAGTAATTTCAGGAGAATCTGGTTTGCATCTCCAGGGGTAGTGCTTGTCACTGAAAACTAGTTGCTCTGTGTGCAACTAGATATGGGTGAAATTTTAAGGGTGTTTTTACAGGAAAAATATCAACTCAAGGTGCCTGTGAATATATAGGGCACTGCCAAACACCTGAGTGGAAACTATTAATGCAGATCCAGATGATTTATGGATGAAGTTTTAGAGAGGTATTCTGAAGTTAGGTTAGACAGCAACTAATCAAGCAGTACGTACTGAAAAGAGAGAATTATCTTTATCAAGAATGATAAAAAGAAGGGATTTACCTGCTGCTACCACTAGTGTTGGTCTCACTACAGTTTCACTTTGCTAGGATACAATGCCTCTTTGCCTCTTCTCTCACCAGAAGCAAAACAGTAGCACCAATCTCAAGATGAGAAAGCAGAGCACATGTTCTTTGGTGGTCAACAGTCTTGTCCCAGATGATGCAGCCTTCCCCTGGTAGATGTCTTGAATAGCAACCAGATCGATCAAGAAGGTCCCACACAGACACTCATTGCCCAGTCAGTGACGGTCAGGAATCACTGCCCTCTGCCCATTCTCTCACCAGGAGCAAAATATAAACACACGTTCCAAGCTGGCACCTATGAAATAGTTATCAGGCTTTCTGATGATCAGTAGTCTCCAGGAAATAATGTCCCCATGCTCTTTCTCTCAGTAAGAGCAGAACAGAAGCTCTAATCCCAAGATGTCTACTGAGAGGCAGAATGTGGGCTGTCCAATAATTAGTGGTCTTGGACTAGATGTTGCAGATTTTAAAGGTAAAGTAGAAAAATGTGTTAATATCTTAAGAGTTGCAATGTATACTTAATAGGTAGATATGAAAGAGGAGGTAACTCAAGCTTTAGCAATCTAAGGAGAGAGCCACTAATTTTAAAAGAGCAAGATAGATGGGAAGGAGATGGGCACTTATTATTCTGGCTCTGTGGAATACAGTGGAATGGCTAATAAATTTAAATAGCTGAAGGGGAATGACTTCACAAAATGATAATGTAGTGCTTACTGACAATAGCCAATGAAAGATAGGGAAGGAAGTATGTGGTCAAAGTAACATAAGAGGTAAGCAGCTAGAGAGACAGCCAAGTTTAAAAACACAACAGCATCAGCGTGGAAGGGTAGGGAAAATTAAATTTCTATGTGACTCATAAGAGACATAGCCCTGGTCTCTTTCCTAGTTTAAATATGTATTATCATTTCAATCAATGCAATCAAAGCAGTGGAATCCATGGCAAGCAAGTGCATCCATATGGAATTAATATCATTTGAAACTAAAAAAATATTTTCAAGAAATGGGCCATCATAGTACACATGCATTCAAGACCCTAGTTTTCCAGGATGCTCTCATTAGTGTAAAGGAGCATTTTGTGGTAATTTACTGTTTACTTGACAGCTGTCACAAATATGTACTTCCTTTTATCCACATCTTGATCTTTGTTAACCCACCATGCATATTGTCTAGATAAGATTTTCATTCTCAATATTCTTGGACAAGGGTGATGCAATATTCTGAATGCTACAGAATGACCTTGCTGATGAACTGGCACTAGACACCCACAGTTATAACCTGCCTCTGATATTTAAGACAAAACATTTGCAAGTGTGGCCTTATCTTACTTATTACAGGCTGTTCAAATGCATATTCATGGACATGACAAAATTACAAATTTGATACAGTAACATTTCATTAGTTTATTATGCACTAGTGCATTGTCATTGACACCTGAGTAACATCAATACTTTATTTTATTTACACATTTGTTAACTGGGTAGCTGCTGTGGTCTGAAAACCTTTTTCAGCATGACATATGCCAAACAGCAAGCATAAGACAAGCAAGTTGCATACTGTAAACACAAATAGTGAAGCAGTGTGCAAAGATGCACAATAGAGTAACCTCAAACGTATAGTGCAAGTATGATGAGGTACCTATAAATCAATAAGCTGCCTAGAACATTAAGACAGAGTATATCTACAAAATACTACATTACTGGTAATATCAGAGAAGATCACAAGATGCAAGGCAGAGTGGTGCTTAAATGAAGAAAAAGAGAGAGGAGATGATATGGGAAGAATGGGTAGTGCCATAAGCTTGAGAATGATAAGTACAAGGGATAGAGTATGCTGATATAGTGAGGAGCATGGTTAACCATGCATGTAAAAGCAACACCACTAACATATATTTCATTTTATTTGTATTCATTAATCAAGGTAGAGTACTGATCTCACTGGATCTTTTCAAGGCAGAGCCAGGGAGCTCTGGTAGAGTGACTTGCTCAGTCACACAGTTAGACAATTGAGGTTGATGGAGTCAAATCCTGGACCACTGGGCCACAGGTAATAGCAAATTAACAAATTCTTAATCTTTGCCAACTGCTGGTCTCTACAATGTATTTTTGTTGTTTTTTTTTTAAACCTTATTAGTGATGTGATGGACCTGTTATATTGTTGGATGTTGTTCCACTGTTCTAGGACATATTTGTAGTACAGGTTCTTGGTAGTAAGTAGGCCTTGTGAGGAGTTCATTATCAGAGTTTCTGAGTGTATAGGTAAGGGGTATAAATTGTAGAAAGTTTTAGGAGGAGGACAAAATACTTCATTCAAAAGTGTAAAGGTCAGAAGATGTGGCAAGAAAGAGGCGCTGTGGTCACCCATGTGGCAGTTATTTTTATTGAGGGTGAGACAGTGATGTTCACAAAGGGTTGCAGTGCACCGGTACTGAATGTACTACAGTAGCAATGTATGAAGGGCAGGTCTGAGCAGTAGCTGTTTTAGGCACCAACTTGTGTGGGTGCTGGACAGTTTGATAGTTTACAAGCTTGTAATTTGTCAAGAGTGCTCTTTTCTTTCAAAGGTAACATCACATTGTTACATTGATATGTACAAATTTGTTGCGGCCTTAAAAACTAGCATGACACTTTAGAAGCAGTGCTTAACTGATCGTACTACTGTTCACTTATATCAAGACAGTGCCAAACAGGTATTTGCCCAGGTCACCAAACTCCCTTCTTACAGCACTATATTACAGGAACGTACAGTGCACTGTGTGTGTCTCCTGCTGATCAAGACATTTTCAGGCTATCCCCAGGATATAATTTTAGTTACCTAGACATTGACTCACTAGACTGCTCAACATTAAACAAATATGCCCAAATATTAATCAAATGAATTAATCACAACATTTTGGAACAAATAGTACACAATCCAGTGAGGAATAGTAGTAATGTATTTGGTGTTATACTAACAAACCTAGGTCATTCTGCCTTCCAACCATGAAAATACCCTCTGTAATTAATACAGATCATGATAACATCATATTTAGCCTAAGGTCAATAACAAACTCAGTCCTAAATATATCATACATCCCAGACTTTACCAATGAAGCTATAAAGCAACAAATGACATTCTTATGAAAACACATTTACTGCTCAGGAAACTAATCAGTTCAAGTGGCTGTTAATGAGTTTTTGATACGAGTCAATGATTCATTTCAGTGATTCTATGATAACTTCTAATTTTTTTTTGCTAAACTATTCTTCTACTGACTTCTTAAGAGTTGTGTGTAGTTACAGTGATATATTACTTCTGCTACAAGCTTGTTAAAATAACACAAAATATGTATTGCATCTATTTGTCAATAAAATAAAAACTCATAAAAGTTGATCTGCAAGACTTGTAAGCTGGGCTTCGTTTTACCTATCTCCTTACCCCCAAATAATATTTTTAATAACTAAAAAGATCCTTCCACAAAACAAACTAACAACCATAAACAAACATAGTACAATCCCCGCCTCCATTAATGTTGCCCCAAACAAAAGACATTGTGTACATTTTTTTCAGAGAATCATTTAATAGATCCCATCTTGCTATCACACACAATAGCCAGCAACTTCCCCAGCTCTCCCAGCCTGCAGGCTATATAGGGCCAGTAGCCCCATCATTAACATTAAGGACATCTTCATTGAAAAAACTATGTGCCCAGTCATACTATTCCATTAAATGGATGCTAAATAAATAAAAAGAAGTAGCACATACCTGTAAGACATGACTGCATAGAAACAGAAAATTTTAAGAAAAAAAAACTTCAGTGAAGGCATAGAATTATTAGTTTCTACTGTGAGTAGAAGAGAGCAATTGCACTGAGGAGCATAATCCCTGAACTGCATTCACCAAAAGCATCTTGTCAAAACACTTTTTAAGTGTTTCTGTGGGGGGGGGGGAGTCCTCTGCACCCCCCCCCAATGTCTGTGGCAAGTTCCCCGTACCACCAAACTTATATATACCAACTCCAAAGTTGCATTTACTCAAAGAAGGGGGGAGGGGGATTCCCCCAAGAAGGGAATTACTTCCGGTGCAACTGGCTGACAGTGATTTCCTGTAGAGGAACTCTGATCTTCAGTGAGATGAAGCTCAGGCAGTCGAAGCTCGAGAATTCAAGCTTTATCCATAAGTAGGATAACCGGATTATTAACATATACAACAAAAGACGTGCTATTTAGCTCTCAAAAGTTTTCCTGTTTGTAAAGCAGGTCTGGCTTAAGTAAAGTACAGAAACTCCATATCTCTTCTAACCAAATGCTCCATATCTAACCAAAAATATTTTAATCTCAAAGGCTAAAGGCAAAGGATAAGATATTGTTTCATTCATTATTTTTTTATTTTAAAAATTGTTAACCAGGGTAGAACACTGATCCAAGTGGACCATTTTCAGACCATCCCATTATAGATGAAGAATGTGGTAAAAAGCAGTATGTGAAAGTATTCCCTGGGATTCAAAAGAGCTTAGCATGCTGTGGAAGCCTTAGCTCAGAAGGTTTCTGCATCACACTAAATCTTTCTGATTTAGAGAATGTTGTGCCACTGAGGTTCACCCCTCATGGGAGCCACAGTGCAAAATAAAGTCACACAGGTGAACCTGCTTGCTAATGTGGCAGTCCAGGGAATTGACTAATGCTAATTAGCCATGTGCTCTCCACCTAAAATGTCTGCAGCTCCTTACTTACTCAGCTGATTGATTTGGATAATCTCCCAGATGAGCAAAATTTTACTCTAGAAAAAAATGACCACTGTAAAAACCCAGTGGTCACCTATTCATTCCTATAGTAGTACTTGCAGTGCAGGGTAAATTCAGTAAAGATGTGGATGTGTTAGTTTGTATGCCTATGTGTGTGGAAGTGTGGACACATGTTTATAGGGACATGAATTTGTGTGTATGTGTATGTGCGTGTGTGTGTGTGTGTGTGTGTGTGTGTGTGTGTGTGTGTGTGTGTGTGTGTGTGTGTGTGTGTGTGTCTTTCTGTCTGCCTGGATGTTTGCACTGGGGGGGGTCAGCTAGGGGAATGGAGAACTTGTATGTGTGTTTGCATGCTGCATTGTTCACACAAGTATCCATCAGAGTGCTTCAGTGAGCATGCTCGAGTATGGGGAGGCTTGTTTGTTGATGAATGGATATGAGTGTGTGAGTGTGTGAGGGGGGGCTTATATGTGTAGTTGTATGCTTTTGCTAACACAGTGTATGGGCTGCTAAGCAGAACACTAGCATGGTCAGGTCTGACAGCACTGATAGGTGATTCACAGACATGGCACTTAGCCAATAATGACGTCTTTCTCACTGTAGTTATTCATGTCTCCGAATCACATTTTCTCACCATTGTGCTAATTAACCAATCTGTATTGGGTTAGTAACCCACACAGTGTATATTTCTTTAAATCCTGGGGATACATACAGAACACAGTAATATTCAGTAAAAAGTTCTGTGGTGACAGGACACTCAAATGTGCAGTATAAAAGCAGGCTAGCAGAAGTAAGTATGCATACTGTTTACAAATTAGTAAAGAAATACAAGCTGTAATACAGTAATAACAATCAAAGAAAATGCAATAATGGCAGGCAATTAGCAAAGTAGCAGAAGTACCATTCTGTTGTAGGGCAAAAAAGCAAAGGATGTGGGAATGGGACAATTAGAAATAGTGGGGGAAGAAAAGAAATAAGAGAAGGGAGATTTGTTGGTGATTAAGGTTAGGAAAGGAAGATGGAAACAGTGGATATAGAGTTGAAGGAGCTAGGGCAGAATCGGAAGTTGTTCCTTGTCTGCAAGATGAGTAAAGAGTAGAGGTGAGGAGATGATTGTATTATGATTACACTTAGAATATGCAATATATTGGTAGCATGTGCATTTTGCAGATTAGAGAGGTGTCACTTGAATTTGCAGTAGAAAACAGGAAGGGACTGAATCTGTTTTAAGTAAGTGGAAATATTTTCACAGAGTTTGAGGCCCATGATAAAGCAAAATCAGTGCAAAGTATTTACCTGAGAAAAATTTGTGATCTAGGGTTGCAGTCAGAAGATCTAGTTATAAGATGGCTAGCAAGGGCAAGGAGTGAGTCTTGGTAGAGCAAAATCAGTGAGCCAAGGATTAATTGAAATCTTTGTTGTATAGAGAACCCATTACATTTTGCGAGGGTGTGGCAGTGCTGTTATTTTCTGAAGGGACTAGGGTAATGAGCCTGCAAATTTGATTGGATAGGGTTAATTATGCTCTTTTTGCTGGCAAATGAAGTGAGTGGCAAAGCATGTTCTAACTCAGCTTTATAATATACTTTCTACATAGCATTTCTGGCTTGAGTAAAGAAGAAATGTGAGAAATTCCTTGCTCAAAAAGAGTTTAGCTGACTTTCTAGCCAAATTGCAAGGCAATTACTTCAGTAAGGATCTGGTTGTTGTGGAGTTTGTTTTATCTTATTTTATTTTATTTTACATTTGTTTACCTGGGTAAGGTGTTGATACAACAAGTAAGGAAGTTACATAATATAGTGGAGAGAAGATAAACAGAATAAAGATACAATACTGATGGAAGAGATTGTTATACAACTGCTAAGATTAGAGAGGTTGTTATTAGTGTGAATGCATACCAGCAAGTACCTGGCATCCTAGTCATTTTGAGAGTTTGCTTGAGTGCTGGTTTGTATAAACAGGTTATTTTTGTATAAGTAGAGGATGCCACCCCAATTTTTGTGACCTGAACATGTACTGACTGGTAGAGTAAGAATATCCAGATAAGTGATGATGTAGGTTTGGGGTAGAATATTAAACCTAAGATTATGTAATAGCTGGGATATAAAGAGAGTAGATAGTTAGAAAAACATGTATTTATGATGATGTCTCCATTAATCGATGCAAAGTAAAGTGGACTGTCATGTGAGTTTGTGGGGTTGAGTTTGAATGAAGAGTTCTGAATTAGTCTCTGTTACTTTTTATGAATAGGAAATGTAGAAGGTGGGTATAACTTTATAAGAAACCTTGAAAATAACCTGTGTGGGAGATGGGGTGGATGATTATTGAAGAGAGAAGGCATGTAGTACAGGAAAGAAAAAGATTTAAAGTAAAACAGTATTTTGAAGGGTTTGCAATGTCTAACAATGGAGGAGTTGGTGTTGTGTAAAGTTTTTTGGCTGTGGACGAAACAATGTACTTGGGAAGAATGCAATGGTTTGGGTTACATCAGAAAAAAGAAAGAGAAAATTGCAAATGCAGCATTTATCAATAAACTAAGAAGACATCACTCATCCAAGGGATGCAACAAATGTAATTGCAGAAACAGAAAAAAAATGTCCAAACTTCACAATAATGAAATACAAAAGAAGATAACCTTTATAAAATTACAAATGCAATAATTGTTGCCACAAATGAAATTAAAACTCAGTTTTCATAGTATTAGACAACATACCTGGTGTTTTCCTAGACGCTCAAGAAAAATGAAAACTAAACAATTGCCAGTCATATAAAAATTAATATGTGGACATATTCTTGACATGTGGTAACTATTAATAAAACTGTATAATAGCATAATAGCAGATCCCAACACTTTAAGATGCATCAGCCTGTACAGTATTCTATGTAAAATCATGGAAGGAGTCATGTTGTTGTTGTTGTGTCTTTCGGCATTTTCCCGGTTAGGGGTCGCCACAGCGGAACTTCGGTCTGCTAATGATTAGCAGTTGATTTTTACGTGCTGAGTTGCCAGCCCTAATGCACAACCTTCAACGAAGGTACGCCCATTCACGCATGTCTCCACACAGAAAACGCTCTAGCTGAGAGTCGAACTGGTCAGAGTCATAATGGGATTTTATTCAAAATGACACGTGTATTTGTTATGGGAAGATCATTCTTTTTGCACCTTTTGTCACTTCTTGTGTAGGTACAAAAAGCACTAAAACAATGTCAGTGCATGCTGCTTACCTTGAACTTGGTAAGGTGGTTAGCACTATTCCACAAAAGGAGTGTATGTAAATATATATATATATATATATATATATATATATATATGCATTGGAGATGCATACATGTATAACGCACATATTTTTTACTTAACAAAAAAATATGCTTTCTCTTTGCAAGTAAGGCTATTCCATACACAGCTCCATAAAGTAACAGTCTATCTCTTTTGAGCATTCGCCAATGAAATTTTATTTCAGTGTCAAGGTAAGGTAAAGTAAAGCAGTTCTGCTTCCATTGTAAAATTTCTGTCATTAAAATGTAACATTTTGCAAACCTCTATAATACTTATCTCATTTTAGTTTGTGTACAGGATAGGTATATAGCATTTTTTCTGAAAATATGCATACATACATAAATATATATATATGGGTGTGTGTGTATGTGTGTGTGTGTGTGTTGATAGAGAAATATAGAAATAAATAGGTATACACACATATATATATATATATATATATATATATATATATATAGAGAGAGAGAGAGAGAGAGATGCATGTATAGGTATAGATAAATATATACAGATACATATATAGAGACATAAATAAATAGACAGAGATCTCCATCTGTTAGAAAGTTGATCCCCATGTAAACATAGTGCTAATAGCATATTTCTTAAAGTTGTAGCTCCTTGAGTATTTTAACCTTGTTTTGAATCTATAGTATGATCACATTTGTGTGAAGCATATATCTCCCTTAATGAGTGTTTTCTTTGTCCCCCCCCCCCCATATTGTATAACTATCAAGTAAATATGTACAAGTGTAATAGCAGTAGCTAAAGTCCACCACAGGGGGGGGGTACAGGGAGGCTTGCCCCTGCAAACAAATGTTTTAGTGATTGTCCCCAAACATTCCATTGGTATGCAGGTGTGCATTCCAAGAGTTTGCCTTGTGGTAGATATGTATGTGTATACATATAAATGTATTAGTATTTTACATTTTGCAACCAGGTAAACCCCCTGGATGCAAGTATTTTTTTTCAGAGGGACCATTGTCTTGTTAACGGAGTTGATCAGTTATATAGTAAGCAAAAAGAAGTGAAAGGAATTAAACAATGTTTATAGGAAACACCTGTTTTTACAGAACAAAGCCTTAATCCTCTCCCTCTACATATAGGCCCGATTACAGTGGAAGCAAGTTGCTTTAAAATCATAAAACACTGCCCTTCTAGACTACCAATTTACTAAAACAGTCTCCCATAATAAGTGTCAAAGTTGTTCTTACAAAAATCTAAACTAGTGCTTGCTTTAATATAATTTGGTAGTCTCTTCCATGTATCAGTGAGTCTTAGAGAACCAATTAGTATACCTCTCATTCCCACAGAATCTCCCACACAGATTGTCTGATTATTCTCTACTACATTTTGACAACCCCATACATTCCCAAGGTAGTTGTCTCTAATTTCCCCTATATACCTGAATAAGATTGCCTCTTAAATATCATCACGAGACACTGTACAAGTTCAGGTATTTTAATCTTTCATAACAAACATTCAAATCCATGGATGCCTTGGTATGTTTCTGAAGTACTCTTTCCAATTTACTCATGTTAGTTTTTGGAGAAGGTTTTCATATTTTTATTATTCCATGCTCTAGATTGTATGTAAGTTACACTTGAACCAATGTGTGCATTCTTTTTGATTTTCTAGACTTTATCAATCTTTTTATACAGGCTATAGTTTTATAGCTATCTTTAACCAACTGGTTGATATTATCAGAAAAAGTCAAAGCTGGGTCTACCCATATATTCATGTTCTTAAATTAATGCACCTTTTCAATCATAGGGTCCTGTACTAAATATCCACAATTCAGTCTATGTCTCCCAAATCTCATATGCTTAGCTTTTAATGTATTTATCAGCATCCTGTGCCCAAATGGTCAATTTAGTCAAGTTATTTTGCAGACATGCAAAATAATAACAGATTTAACCTGTTTTCCCATTTTCAAATCATCTGCATTCAGACTATAGAACACCTCAGGTAAAAAAGATAGAGCTGAAGGATACAACCTTAACAACTTCGGGCCTAGGACAGAGCTCTGCGGGATACCCTGATTGTAAATGTGAATTCCACCTGTCCATTTTCTATATGATACTTGCCAATCTCCTAATCTGTAAATCATGCAGCTATCTATCTCATCAATATTATGTTGATGCCTACTTGTTCTAAAGTATTGATCAGTGCTTTGTGTATCACCCTATCAAGAGGTTGAAGTCAAGTCTATAGTCATTACATTTCAACATGTTTTTCATTTATATCTATTAGTATAGAACATCATGTTACAGGTAGTTGTAGATTTATTACATGTGCATGTTAATATATGGTTTTAAATACTATCCTTTCCATTCCTGAAAATAATTTATCTAAAATAACTTTCACCATTATTTTTCCACAAAAAGAAAGTCAACTTATGGATCTATGGGACTCTAGGTTTGTCCTATTCACATTCCCTTACAAATGGATTTAACAAGTGAATGTCTTCAATCTTGAAGGATTTCCTCATAGTTAAATGATCTATTGAATAACATATATAATTGTACTGTAAGTTCACAATGAAGTGCCCTCGGGTCATTCTACTAATCCTGTCTCCTTTCTGCTCTTTTTCTGTCCAGTTTACGTAGCATTCTTTCAAAATAATATAATTTCATTTCAGTATCTGAAGTTACCTTACTACCACAAATTATCTCCCCCTTAGTAGATCCAAACTGTTTTGCATAAGATTTTATAAGTACATATGCAATCTCTTGCATAAGAATAAATTTTAGAATCTGTACAAAGTTTATCAATTTGTATGTCTTTACTCCAACCAGATCTTCTATATCTATAAAAGGGATTTCTTTCATGCTCAATATCTTTCTATAATTTTCCTTCACATTTTTCCTGATCTTGTCTCACACTATGTTTAATTTGTCTGTCTAGTTTGAATAGAAGAGTTTTCAAAGTTATAGTTCAACCTCATTTACTTGTGTTTGATTTTCTTCTTAAATATCTTGTTCTTATGGAAATATATCATCTTGACCTTGTGTGCCTAGATCCTCATGGTAAATATGTTTTGATGTTTTTGCATTCAAACAATTTCCCTTTCAAAACTTGTCCCATTCCTTCTCCCATCTTTCCTCCAAATGTATCACTCCAACTAGCTGTACATAGTGATTGTTTTGCTTCCATATAGTCTGTTATTAGTCTTCTGTGCATTGGTTTAGATTTCAGTTTGGCAGAATTATTTAGCAGTAATTTAACCTTTATAACCCCATGATCACTACACCTCAAAGGTGGTAAAACTTGACTTGAAGTAAAATTCATCTCCTTCAGTGTGTTCCATTCCCTGGTAGGTTTGTTTACAATCTGCAACAACTGTTCCTAAACATACATTGTAAATAATTCCTCACTAATGTTGTTAAATCAATATTATTCCAGTCTATTTCTGGCAAATTTAAGTACCCTGCTACAATTATTTTTCTCTCCTGTGTTTCATGCAAGAAGTGAATGAATTTCAATGGGTCTTCAGTACTTGACATTGGACATATATACACTCCAACAACTGTAATCTGTTCCAGGGCTGTCTTTATTGTTATACTTACACAATCTTCAGTATTACTGTTATTTTCAAATATGTAATAAGCATACATCCCATAACATTCTTTAATCCATATTATACAACGACCCCCCCCCATTAATATTCCAAAATGTGCATGCTGATTGGTCAGTGTGCCCATTGTAAATCAGACTTATACTAATGGAAAAAGGTCCAGTCGCCTGGACTTTTTCCATTAGTATATCTTTTTTTTTTTTTTTTTGTGTTGGACAGTTATTAAACTACATAGTGAGACAGCTTTAAAAAAGCAATGGAGATCTTCCTTTCTCCGTTGCTTCCACACACACAGCTCTGATGTACTGCGTAACCATACGCATGTGCAGTACGTCAGAACTACCACAGAATATTGGACAGCTGTGGAAGGGCAGCAAGGAGGCATTATACAATGCCATTATTTAAGAAAAGTATTTTTTTTCTTAAATAATGTCATTGTATAATAGCAATAACCCATGCCTGGGTGTGGGTAATGCTGGATTTACCCACAGTTGTCTTTGTCTGGCCACTCGGGATTGGCCCTCGTGACCAAACCACACCAACCGTAGGTAAATCTAGCATTACCCACACCCTGGCATGGGTTATTATATACTGAAAAGCAAATGAAACACCAGACAGCTAAATTTCATTTCATTATTATTGATAAACTCATTGGGGACCGAACCCACAAATCTGGTTGGCACCACAAACTTAATATTAGAGAAAATAAATGGATTACCAAACTGGGTGCTCTGTTTAACCCATGGCTTAATGAATATTTATGAGGCATGTTTTGTGATGTTTTATGTCAGCCTATCAAAATTTCTTGTTTCATTTGCTTTTCAGTATATAAGACTTTCTACTTTTATAATTGTGTTTTTCTTTTTACACTGAAGAAGGCCAGGTTAAATCCAGGCCGAAACCGGTCTGTTTAAATAAGTCTTTATGAAGTTTGAATAAACTTTATTATTTCTCACAGCTCACTTGCTGCTGGCTATCTTTTATTTTCATGCTTCTGGTATTTGCCATGCAACTTCCTACGTGCAGGGGAATTTTATTCTGTCATGAAGTTTGCCACTTCTGTCTTAAGAACTGTGAAGTTGGCTTTGGAGAAGTTTTTTTACGGTGGTTTCCCTAATTGAGGGTGGGAGTGGGATGTGGATGTCTAGGGTGATTAGCTTGTGGTCGGTTCTGACCAACAAGGAATTGACCTTTGGTGTGGAACACCGGTTGCCCATGTTGGTAATGATCAGGTCTAGGATATTGCTGCCCCTGGTGAGGGTGCAAATAAGTTGATCTAAAGCGTTGGAATTTATGAATTCCAGAAAACGTTAAGCAAAAGAGTTGGTACATGAGTAGTTTTCCCAGTAAATGGTGGGGTAGTTGAAATCGGCCATTATTAGGGTGTTGGGTTGTACCCTAATACTTTCCAGTGTATCAAGAAATGAGGATTGGGAATCCTGGGGCATGGTGGGTGTTCTGTAGCAAGCTACAATTTGGATTGCAGTCTTGCCCAGAGTTAGTTGCACTTGGATAATCTCGGATGCATTATGCTGTGCAACTAGCCTGTTGGTGTGGATATCCTTAATGAATATGGACACACCTCCACCTTTAGTGCTTCATTCTGGGTTAGGTGGCCAAAAGGTGTGGTATGAATTATAGCCTGGTAACGCAGGGGTGCTCTCTAGAGCTTTGAACCAGGTCTCCGTCACTACACAGATGTCGAAGTTCTCCATTTTAAGGAGTGCCTCAGGTGAGTACATTTTGAGGTTTAGACTTCTAGCATTGAGTAGCATTACCCTCAGATTTTGCTTGCTTGTACCTGTCACGGTGGTAAATTTGTCATTTGAAAAGAGGTTGAGTGATTTTTATTAACAGAGGGCATTTCTCTTACTAATTGTGCTCTATTTGTACTCTCAGATATTATTTGCCTCATCAGTCCAGCCATTCATATACGTAACGACGGTTTTCCAAGCTGTGCAAGGTATTTTCAGTAAGTCTAGATTGTTTGTGTGCATGTATGTACGTGTGTGTTTGAGTATGTTTGAGTGTGTGTGTGTGTGTGTGTGTGTGTGTGTGTGTGTGTGTGTGTGTGTGTGTGTGTGTGTGTGTTTCTGTGTGGGTATATGTCTACATGGGTGCATGAGTGGGTGTTTGTGTGCCATTAGCTACTCACACCAAGGCAATCTGCATGGCTAGTAATCCTTCTTTCTTTGAATACTGCCATACAACTTCTAGATGCTGTATATCTGTGCTGCTCTCTGGATCATGCTTCATCATCTACTCATTCACTTTTGCTCGTCTATATCTGTCTTAAACACCAGTATTATCTGTGGTACTAAGAAATATATTTGTGTATGTATTATTTCCCAAATTGTCTCAACTACACACAGAAGCTTTTAATGATTTTAGCTGTGTACTTCTCCTAACTATCACATACCATGCCTTGGTCTTGTCAAAGAACAATTATCCAAGTTAGTTAAAAAAAAATAAAACAACACCATTGGCCATGCAGATCCATTGCTGCATTTCTAATGAATAAAGTAATCTGATCATAAAAGGTACACGTTATTAAACATTCTGAGAGCATTCTAGAGATAGAAAATAGGTAACTTCCCCATTTGTATGTCCTCAGAGTTTGGGTTAGATCTTGCCTGAGTCATCTGCTTTGCTTCCAAAAGCAAGCTGGTTGTTTGACTACCCTGAACTATCCGGGTCCCTATTACGTTATCGAATGTGTTTTCACCGAAATGTAAATAGCGAACAGGCAAAATAGCAAAGCGGCCTTTCAGCGAATACTTTCCTGGGAAAGAAGTCGCTTTGCCGCTTCATTAGTTTGCTGTGTTTTGCACTGTAGTGCAGTCTCGGAGTGCGGTCTCACAGATTCCCTTATCCGGTATGGCTCCCGAACGTAAATGTGCAATAGTTACTGACCTTAGAGTTAGGGTGCGGGTTAAGGTAAATGCATATCTAGTAATGTATTTAGCATACACTTTAGGGTTAGAAGTAGGGTTTAGTTAAGTGTATATATGTTTACTTTTTGTGGGGGGGTTAGAAGTAGGCTTACGTTAGGTGGAGATATGTTTTCAACTGTTTACTTTTTTATTTTGGGTTAGAAGTAGGGTTAAGGTAGGTGTGTATGTGTTTTAACTGTTTACTTTTTTTTTTTTTTTTGAAACAGCGATTTCTTTCCCTCGGAAAGAAATCACTGTTCTGAGCTGTCGATATTTTCAGCTTTCAGTGAAATGGGGTCAATCATTCATCATCCGCTGTTTTCAGCGTTCGATGACGTGATATAGACCCAACTACCCATATGTATTGAATGCATGATTACTGCTATGACACAGGTTATAGCTGAAAAGGTTTCAGTAAAGACTCAGTTTACTTTACTGGATACAAATAAAAGTATTTTGAAAAACAATCCATTCCCACTGTTATCCCAGTATGCTCTCGCTCATAAGTGATGTACATATTCCAAACCAGTTGCCTGCACTGCTTAGCTTGATATCTCGACACTTGGAATACCTCATCTGACATGAATTTGCTTGCAACACAGAATCTATACCATTGCAGTTATGGTACAGTGATGAACATATGAGCCAGCATAGTCTTCTTAAGAGAAAGGGATTCAGGTCACATGTCTTCATCTATCACCACAGCTATACATTTCATGTTTCATATCATTGTACAAAACATTCCATGTTCTACCTACTAACATACAAGAAGTCATTTGACAAGCATCCAAATCTTATCACAGCCCATACACTACTGCTACCCCTGCCAAAACATGTTTTGTGGGTTCATTTCTAGTACCTCACTCAATCATCCATAGTCTTTTTCCATTCCCAACTCCAGGCTGCTGAGACCACGAGCAAAGATTAACTACAACACGGGCCGGACAGCATTTAAGTCCTGTTTTTCTGCCCTTGCCTGTCTACTGTGACCATTCCCCTTTCAAGCTTCATTGCCCAGACATGAGCCAGATATGGTGTAGCTAGCAGCCATGCTCTCACGAGGGATTTTGTCCACCCATGGTGGCTGACATCCTTGGTTCCAGACACAAGGATCTGAAAAAACTTTCCCTGTGCACATGCAAAGGTCATCAGATGTGTGATGAAGGTTACCATGGAAATGTGGTTTGTTAGACCCAAGCACACATCCTTGGTATGTATGCTGTATGTGATACACCTCTCTCATGGACATCCTTTCTCCTCCAGAATCACTAGCTCCTCGGCCTCCCAAGTTGATAGCCATGGCCGTGTCATCAGAGTTCCATTCGGGGCTTTATCTCTTTGCATCACAGTGCTATCAGTATGAAAACTTTCGTTTAAGAGCTCTTCAAGTCAAACACTGTCACAGCAAATACACTATCTAGCTGTTAAACATGCTGACAACAATTTTACAACTGTTGTTTATGGTATACCCCAGGTTTTGGTCCATTCTTTCATGGTCGGCAACCCTATATGCCTTTACAGGCAAATCCTTGTACAATATTATTATACCATGTAGTGTCGCAAGAACCCAGTGCCCTGTCCTTAGTTACTACAACATTGTTATACATTGCTTGTATATGGGCCAACTCATTTTATTTTTTTGTATCACAGTACATGTTATTTCACAATGGGGTTCAGGCAGTAATAGGAGGTATTGATGTATGTACATAAACACATGCAGCATGTCAAAGTCTCTAGGCAATAAAACTCTCATTGTGAGGTGCCTTTAAAAGCTTCCACCTTCTTTTTTTATTACTATGGTATTTATATACTGTGCTTTTACAGCACCATCAAAGTCTTAGACAACTGGATTACAGGTGTATAAGATGCCCTTGAGGTACATTGTTTCATTTATTCCACTGACAATTTCAGCTCTGATATATCTATTTCTATAGCACAGGCTGTACTGTACTGTGAGTGGTATCCTTGAAGCTTGAAATATCTCATCAGTTCCTGTGATGATCAACTATTTTCTTTCAGCCGAGCTATAAACGTCTTACATGGATTTATTACTCTATTTGCGGAGTTCCCAGATACTAGAGCCTTGACATTTATTTTTACAACGCATTCAACAACACCATCCATCTCTCCAGAATAAGGAAAGCTTTCTCAGCCTGTACTTCACTCTTATATGACCCCAAGGTACTGACCCCTGTCTTTCTTTAACATGGCGTGCTCAGCAAATCAGGGTTTCTGCTGTACAGTGAAATCACTTTACAGCTGTATTAAAATGTCTGTGATGATTACTAACACTCACGTTGTGCCATTTATTAATGCTGAAAGTCAGCAAACTAGCCTTTCTCTGCCATCTACTGAAACCATTTTGCACTGTACTACTCTGCTTGTAAGAGGTCTTACAACCAGAAATTGCTATTACTGTGATACAATCAGCTATGCTTTATATTGCGACAACTTAATAGTTTTGCGACTGTATTACTCTTCTGTTGAAGTGTCCCACGCCCCTACCTGTCAATTTTTTAATGTGCTGTACTCAGAGAAACTGTCTGTCCATACAGCATTGCTAAATAATTCTTAGTTGTGCACTGTTTGCAAGGTATCCTTAGTGGCTGTTTTTGCTTTTATGACTAGTATGGCAATACTGCATTTGTCTATTTCCATAACACATGTAGAATAATTTTAGGCTCTATTAGACTGTGTACTACTCCTAAAAGTTCAGCATCAGTAATTTGTTGCTATAATGTATATACCCTGTTTAGTGATATGGCAAAATCATTCTCGTTTGCGCTGCAGGATTTGCCAGAATTCATTGAGACCTAAGCCCTGTTATGAATTATTTTGGCAGAGTAACATTGCCTGTCTTTTTATTACACTGAAACCCTCATATGAATGGTTTACATTATTTCCAAGAGTCCTGCAAAAGGTGAACAACAACTAATGTGTCACTTTTAAACTCAATTTCACAATTTGTCTTTGTAGTACTATAGTAAAATCAATTAACATTGTTTTATTTTTATTGGTTGTGGTGAATTTTTGATCCCCCTGAGGCATAAACCATGCTATTATTACTTTGTTATATTGTTAGCTATCTTACAATATCATGAATGCCTTCCAAGCTTTATTTATTTATTTAACATTTGTTAACAGGGAAAGTCCGACTTGGAACAAAGCCAATTTTCAGTGGAGGCCCGGGAAGAAATGCTCCAGATGCATGTCTTTGTAATGTGGGAGGAAACTAGAGTACCCGGAGGAAACCCACATGAACGCAAGGAGGACATGCAGACAACACACAGAAGGCACCCCAGCTGAGAATCGAACCAGAGAACCTCTTGCTGTGAAGTGACAACGCTACTACTGCACCATATTATCTGTTTGGTAGGTGTATCTCTGACTCCTGAAGCTCTTTTTCATTACAGTGTGACCCAGAAATACTGGCACTTTCCACTGTGTAGTATTTCATATGTTATGGCTCTGTTCCTGTATTTAGGAATATATGAGATTCTCAACCATTATGAAGGTAATACGGTCTCCCACTTTATCTTGCATCTCATATGTTGCTGCCCGAGTCTGTTAAAAGGAATTGTTAGCATTGTGCAACAGCAGTTGCAGTAACCACCAAGTGGCATTCTGCTAATAGCCATTTCTCATTACAGCCCATGGACAACTGTAAGCTGGCTAGCAATGCATTAAGTTGACCTGATAAGGAAGAAGAACAGTCTCAGTATTGTTTAAATGTGCCTTATTACTAGTCTGATCAATTAGTGTCCATGAAGGTAAATACTGTTTATATCCATCATTAATTCAAGCATAACTGTTAGGTTATAAAAGAATCAAATTCAAATGTCTCTTTCATATAAGGTAACTGATATTTTATAGATTCACCTGAAACTGGTTAATGTTTATCCATTTCTGTACCATCTGCTGACTTTGGATCAACTGTGCATCACGTAAACTGTTACTTAGCTATCTTCTGAATATAAGGCTGATACTCTCTACAAATGTAACACATATGAAAAATATCCTGTATGGAGCTTTCCTCTAAGAACTCCCACGAAAAAAGTCTTCTGTCCAGATGAATATAATAAACTGAAAAAAATATAAAATTAAACAGTAAAAGGCAGTGCATGTCTCACATAGCTTCATAATAAGAAGGATGTCAAAGATTTTGAAAGGCATAGAATACTCTTGCATTCTGCAATACATCAGGGAACTGTGGAAAACAGAATCCTATTGTGTGTGAGTAAACGCAGCTTTAGGCTTGTTTATTTTAATGTGTGTGTGTGTTGGGGAGAGGGTGAGAAATACCCTACTAATGGAAAACTTGTGACCTTAGTAAATGTGGGTTTCAATTGAAATATGTAAAGTTTGCTGTGGGAATGTATCAGCTGTGTGCTTTTTCAGCCATGACCTCTACCTCAGATGGATACAATCAAGACTTCACAGAGTACCACAGAAATATCTTAAGGAATGTGCAGCTGTCTGTAATAGAGTGAATATGAGTCCTGCAGCCAATGAAAATATTGTAAGTATGAGCTTAATATCATCTAATCTAACAGCAAATATTTTGTTATAAAGTGCATGCTAATAGGTAAAGTATTGTTCAAACTTAGGAATATTTTATTATATTTACCTGGGTATTTACATCTGCTAGAGGAAAATTAAGTGGACTTCTTCCAACAAATTGGATCAGAAAGTACAATTGTGCAAAAAAAACTTACCACAACAGTAGATGTTCAAATGATCACTGCTGCAGCAACCTTAGCTATATGGGTTATATCCTACATAGGATATAACTAGCTGGCCAACTTCCAAAGCTTTAGGACACCTTCCATGCACCCAAACCATGAGTCAGCTCGAGCTGACAAAAAAGACAGCCCTTCAGAGCTTTCATGCCAACAGAGAAAGAGGGAGGCTGAGCCCTGAAAACACAATGCTATAACAGCAAAAAATAATAATTTATACCCTGGCATAAACAACACACCAAAATCATGGGGGATGGATGGAGGAAGTGGCTACTACAGCAGTGACCACTTGAACATCTACTGTTAAGAAATGTTTACTTATACAACTGTGTTATGTTCATCATATTGATGGTTGCTGTGCCTTATCTATAGGGATAGATTACCCTAGTTTTCTATACCTGGGAGGTGGAAGGGAAGAGTCCAGAAGCCCCTGGAGAATGGTCCTAGAAAAGCCTGACTTTGACCTAGAGAATGAATTACGCTTATAGTGCTTTGTAAAAGTATGTACAGAGGACTAAGTAGCAACTTCTGGAATACTTTTGGAATCCAACTCTTTCCACAAAGCCATGGATGAAGTCAAGGCACTGGTAGAGTGGGCCTTAACCCTGCCTGAAATAGTTTTGTTGTGGTGAGTATAAGAAATGGTAATAGCCTTAGACAACAATTTGGAAATAGTCTGTTTTGACAGAGGTTCTCCCTTCTTCTTACCTTCACAAGAAATGAACTATTCATCCTAAGATCTTAAAGATTTAGTTCTGTCACAAAAGCATCTGACTTATCTGTGGACATCCATGGTATGGAGTATCCCTTCTCCCTCATTTTTAGATTCAGGAAAGAAAATGAGGAGATGTATAGTTTGGCTTAAAGTAACCTCACATATCACTTTAGACATAACAGAATGATTAGTTCACAAAGAAGCCCTGTCCCTGTAGAAAATTAGATAGGGTTAACTAAACTTAAGAGTTTGCAACTCAGATACCCTTCTTGCAGAGGTCAGAGCAATCAGTAAAACTGTTTTCCATGTGAAGAACCTCAAGTCAGCTAGGTTATTTGGTTCAAATGGAACAATTGTTAGCTTCTCCAACACAAAATTATGATTCCAAGGAGGGCCACTGGCTTTCTTGGAGGCCTCTTATGCAAAACCTCTTAAAAAAAGTTTTGAAAAAGGAGGATCCGTGGGCAAATATGTTGAAATTTCTGACAAATGAACCTTGATGGAGATGTAAAAAAGGCCATGTGATAACTCACACAAATATTATAAAACCAAAGAAACACTAGCCCTGAATGGGTGCTGTTTTTTTTGTTGGCACCATCAAGAAAACCTTTTTCATTTGCTAAAATAAGATTTTCTAATAGCAGTCTTTATTGCCTCTGTGAGGATATTAGATATTATCTGTGCTAGCATGACTGGCTGATATTTTGTAAATAATTGTAAATTACCCTGTGTTACATATGCCAGCATGACTAGCTACAATTTTTTAAATAAGTTTATGCCTTTTGATTATCACTCTTATTTATGCAATATGTTTGAATGTCAAACACTGTTCGCCTGGCTGACCAAATGTACATGTTTTTCTTTAAAGAGAATTCTGAATGTATGTTATGCCAGAGTCAGCTGACCTAGATGCAATGTCATTGTGTGCCAGGGCCGGGAGAACAGAATCTTCAGTGCAGCTGTCTATTTACTTTTCAAAGTCTGATATGAGAGAGTAGAATTCTTATAGCAGTTTCCTGTTACTTTTTTAAAAATTTGCTATAAAAGCAGGTTCTGAGTCAGTAGTTCAGTTTGTTTTCCAGAGCTGTTCAGCAGTAGTAGTCCAGTTGTTTTCAGAGTAGTTGTTCCAGTCTCTCAGTACAGACAGCAGCCTGGAGTATGGACATAATTCCTCATCTTGCCTTGCAGAAGTAAGAGTATAATCTTGCCTTGCTGAGTTATTTAGATTAGATAGGGACAGTTAATCTTCTGATAGTCAGGGAACACCAGCTAGTTAGTTAGAGGGTTTCTAAAATCAATGTGAGATCTGTTCTACAGTGTTATTTTCATATTTCCTGTGTGTGAAACTCTGTTGTTTATTGGAATCAGTTATTCATTATTTACATGTTTTAAATCCTTTTATTTATTATTAAATGTTTTACTACCTCTCATTGTGGCACGTTATTTAGTGAATATTTTTAATAACATTAGAGTGATTATGCTTATTTTGATAAGACCAGGGCCACTCTGAAAAGCCTTACTGCTTGGGATACATGCTACCATTTGTTTCAATATCTATTTTACCCAATATAATTGAACACCTTTTAAAGGGAATTAAGCTACGTGACTAGTGGCAGCCATTATCTTGTAATCTAGGCAAAGAAACAAAGCAGGTAAATCTGTATCAGTCTTTCCCAAGAGTGTGTATTGTATGGATATCAGACATTTATGAGTGAGTGTGTCAGATACCTAGAACTGGGACACATTGTTCTGCAGTTATTAGTGTGAAGACTCATTTTGGGACCTGGAGTGAAGCATATAGTCCAGTCCCAGGTTTGGAACTTGTTCCTGGCGTACTCTTAGGGACAATTGTGTATTTCTATCCCTGCTGTTAATGACATTCCCTTATGGAGACAGTGGTGAGGACTGGGACTCCTTAGTTACTGCCCCAGGGTAAAAAGGGCTCATCACAGCCTCCATTAGTACCTGCTTCACATCCTTAGGAAACAGGTGCCTAAAGGGAATTAAGACCCTATCATTCGGGTGGCCAACTGAAGTTGATTG
Organism: Protopterus annectens; assembly: GCF_019279795.1. NCBI lineage: Eukaryota > Metazoa > Chordata > Ceratodontiformes > Protopteridae > Protopterus > Protopterus annectens. Next base: position 415,180,365 of record NC_056751.1, read on the forward strand.
TGATCAAGGTGTATCAAACACCCGATCTTCAGCGTAGCATAACACCTGTCTAAGGTAAAGAAAAGGCATCTGTCTTCCAGGCCTTTTTGCATGCAGTCCTTGAACAGACCCTTGCCAGCTGATTGCTCAGAGCAAAAGCAACTAAGTCTACTTGAGGAAATCCCCAGAGATGAATCAAATTTTGGAAGACCCTCCCCCAATCTAGTTTATATTGGTGAGGATCTGCCATTGTTCCCACAGCTTATGTGCCACACAATTTTGCTCTGACAGAATGCAGTACACCTCTAGATTGAGATTGTGCTGTGAAGCTATATGCCAAGCTAACATGTCTAGCCTCAAAGTGGGTATGACCTAGTTCCCCTTGCTTGTTGATGTACCACATGACTGTGGTATTGTCTGTAATAACTTGAAGAGGTACTGGGGACCAAAGATGATTCAAAGAGTTTAGTTCCTTGATCAAGGCAAGCACCTCCTTTATACTTGTGTGCTTATGTCTGTCCTTCATGTCCTACACATCTTGCACTTTTATCCATCCTGAAATAAAGGTTTAAGGCATCTGTGGTGACTGACTGCTTTGGAACAGGAAGAGTGAATGGCAGACCTGGATTTACGGATATTTGCTGTCTCCACCAAGTGATTTCCCTTCTGACAATCCACAACACTGGGATTTGAAAGGATAAAAGATGTTGGTACTGGGACCAAAGAGACTTCAGATACCATTATATCTTTCTCAAATGGAAACAGGGCTATCATGAGAATTCTAGATGCCATTAGACCCAAAAATCCTGAGGTATTCCCTTGCAGTGACCAAAACCTGAGTAGAAAATCTTGAAATAGATCTATTTTTCCTGTGAAAGAAAAGCTATTTGAACTACGTTGTCTAGCTGACACCTCAGGAACACAATCCTGTGTGAAGCAGTCCAAAAAGACTTTTGAATGTTCTCTTGTAATCCCAGCTTGGGTAAGAGATCTCTCACTCAAGTGAGAGATTCCAGACATTTTGAAAAATATTTTGCAAAGATAAACAAGTCATCTAAGTAATGAAAAATGCAGATATCCTGTCACCTACAATGAGCTATAACTGCAGCTAGACACTTTGTGAACACTCTTGGTGTAGTAGATAGTCCAAAGGGTAAGGTAGAGAAATTAATATATGATCCAGACACACAAAAGTTTAAGAAACACCTGAAATCTGGATGAATAGGGCTGGGATGGGATGATCAGCATCTTTTAAATCTAGTGTTACCAGGACACTTGAATGAGGAAGAAGAGGTAACAAGTTGTTAAGTGACAGCATTTTGAACGTGGGTGCTATCACAAACAGGCACTGGTCTCCAAACATTTTCTTTCTTTGGCGCTAAACATCCTTGAATAATAACATTTTCCCACCAGGGAAGGAGAAATTGATTCTATCACTCCCTGGGACAGCATGTGATGAAGGACAGAATGAAATAAAAGAGCATTATCTGGTGGATAAGGGATTACTCTCTAGAAGAAGGAATTTCCTCCCAATTCCATCTATAACTTTGATGAATGACCTTCATAGGATCATAGAAGGTTACTAGGCTAATGGCCCTAGAAACTTTTTAAGCCTAGTCATTCATTCCACCATCTTCCCAATTATCAATGCACAAGGGCTAAAACAGCTTTGGTATATGCCTGTGCATTAAGGCATCTACAAACTGCCCCTGTCCATAAGGGCCACAGGTGACAAGCCAGGGGTGAATTTGCAATTTCCCATCCACTGGTCCAAACTCAATTTGAATAGGCTTAGGAAAGAGCTCTGTTTCACATGAATGGGGAGCCGGTCCCATACACAGGGTAATCTCTGAAACACATACTTGTCCCTCCCATACACAGGGTAATCTCTGAAACACATACTTGTCCCTCAAACATGTTTTGTTTATGTCACAGATGAGGTTTAGATCCTCAAACATGTTTTGTTTATGTCACAGATGAGGTTTAGATCCTTAAAGTGGGTAATTCTAGTGTATCTTATTTTGTGAATGTGTAGTGAATCCATCAGGGTTGGATCAGAGAGTGCCTTGTAGGTTAGGCATTGATCATCCCTCAGTAGTCTGTTGGAAACTGAGTACAAAGACTTTGTGGTGATCTGCATAGGACATATTATTTACACCCTTTTAGTGGGGAACCTCTTTTGCCACTCAACTGTTGTAAATCCCTAGTGAGGCACATGCCAAAGGATGCATTGTACTCGATTATTATTCTAATGAGGACTGAGTATAGTGGGATTATTATCTCTTGGATGTCATACTCTTATGTATAAACTGTGCCACACAGAAGGGTTTTCTGACTATCATGGACACATGGTGAAGAAAATTCAGCCTGATTTCCCAAGTCCCTTACCACTGGGGCTACTCTTAGGGGAGTGTTATTAATGATGTAATTTGCAGAGGTGGTCATTTTCTCAAAGGGAATAATTATGCTTTTTTGCATTGTGTTTTAGGCCATGGTTCTGGCAGCAGTTATTTATCTGTGTCTGACCCTCCTGGAGGATATCTACATCTTTGGGAGATTCAGTGATTGCACCCAATTTACAGTCATCAGCAAATTTGGTCAGCCAAAGGCCCTTTACATTTGTCTTGACTTCAGAGAAGTATATTCCAAACAGGAAATGTCCCTGTACTGAGCTCTGTGGGACACCACTAGTAGCAGGCCTATTGATGGAGGTGGATTCCCCACCCTAACTTTATTTGTCCTATCTTTGAGCCATTTGACTATCTATTGGGTGATATAGAGATTTATGTCTAAATCTCTAAGTTTATCTATAATATCTGAGTGAGGTACTGTGTCAAATGCCTTTGCCAGGTCAAGGTAGGCAGTATGTACCATTTTGCCTTTGTCCATGTCTCTAGTGACCTCCTTGAAGGAGTCCATCCAGTTTAGTAGGCATGACCTGATCTTGACAAAACCAAACTGAGATGGGTTCACATACTGAAGATTTCCTGTGTCTTTGTTTATCAGGTCCACAATAATTCTTACCATGGTTTTGTATACAAGATTAGCCAAACTTATAGGTTTGTAGTTCCCTGGATCTGTTAATGGTCTGTCTTTGTGTAAAGGGATGACAGTTGCAGTCCTCCATTCCTTAAGGACAAAGTCTGTCTGGAGGTTGTGGTCGAATTGAGATTCTAGTGGCCCTGACAGGTCATGTTTCAAGCTAATTAGGAGGCATCCTGGGATATTATAAGGACCCATAGATGCAAGTGTTTTTAGACCTGAAAAGTGCAGCTACTTTACTCTGGAGAGTGCTTTGAGGATCTGTTCTTTAATGATAGATGGGGGAGAAATGGTTTAAGGTATTTCATAGAAGGGAATAGAAGGTGACTTGAGTGAAATTGGGGCTAAATGTATCAGCCAGCAAATTTGCTATATCCCCCAGTTTGGCATAGAAATTCCATTTACTATTAGTTCAGCACACTGTTGGATGATCCTTTAATGTTGTATACATAACTGAAAAAATGCCTTGAGGTTATTCTTAGCCTGGGAGGCTATTTTGGCCATGAAGTTGGCTTTGGTGGACTTGATTAGTCTCCTGAGTTGCTTGTTGAGACTGATGAGGGAGTTTTTGTCTTATGAGGATAACCGTTCTTGTTTTTGGACAGGATTTTCTTTCTTTCTTTTGTTGTACAACCTATTAATACTGGGGTCCACCAAGGGGACTTGTTTTTGGAGTCCTTAGTTTATTTTGGTTTGGTACTGCTGTTTCTATGCACTTATTTACATGATTGTGCAGGGTTTCTGTAAGCATTTCCATATAGGCCACCATGTTCTCTGAGTTTGCAGGGGCTTGGAATTTAGATGTGCCATCACTTAATATGAGGTAGTTATCCATGGAAAAGTTCTTAAAGGTTCTGGGGTTTGCTGTGAGTTCAGTCTTTATATTTATTTCAAGGGTGAACGCTTTTTGACCTGATCTGATTAGTGAGGACATTACACAAGGGAAGGGTGCAACATTTGCTCATATTTGTGAGTACTAGAGCCAGGATATTTGTACCCCTAGTAGGTGTGCAGACTAGTCGTTCCAGGGTGTTTGCATTGACAAACTCAGGAATCTTTGACCCTGCATGTCAGTGGTTGTGCATCTATTCAAGATTGCGGTGAGACAGTTGCAATCATCCATGAATATGGTAGGGGCAGAATGGTGAGTGGCTCCAGTACATTCAAGTCTAAGGTATGGTTATCCTGGGTCACAGACGGGGACCTATAGGTAGCAAGGATATTGTATTGGACATATTGTTTGACCAATCTTGAGGTGCAGTTACTTTTTATGTAGACTGATACACCTCCACCCTTCTTGTGTGGTAGCTGGTGTAAATGTGTGGAAGGCATTATAGCCTTGTACTGCCGGGGTGCTTCCACGGCTTTAAACCACGTCTCAGTAACTGCTCTCCAAAGTAAGGAGCACTTCCAGGGAGTGGAGCTTCTTTTTGAGACTCCTAGCATTGAGCAGAAAACTCTTTAGTTTATTTTGTATAGACTTTATTTTAATTATTATTTTTATTTATTATTTTTATATTTATTTTTATTTTATTTTTAGTTTGCTTTGGCATAGATGTTGGACGGTTTATCAGACTGGCATTGAACTAAAAAAGGCACTATAAGGTGGATAATGTTTTGGCCAACCCCTTGCCATTTTTTCTTAAACTTCTGTTTAGCTGCATTATATTAAGACATTTTATGTTGCTTTTTTTTACCAAAGCTAGATGAGGGGTTAGAGAATCCCTTAGAAAATATGGAAAATGTGGTCTGAAAAATCTTGAGATTCCCTGTATCAACTTACATCTTTAATCACACTTTTTGAACACCTAAAATGTATTTATCCACAGAAAAGAATGCTTTTTAAATACTTTAAATGACTTTTAAACTGACAGGAAAAAAGAGTGGTCTCATTTAAAAGTGCAGTAAAGTCTCATGACATTCTGTTAAAACACAAAGTTCTAGATTTAAAATAACTTTCCTGAATAAAAAAGTATTATCAAACAAAACAGTTTTTTTTAATGTAAGTTTTTCCCCCAAAGGGAACTTATCCTCTCAGCAAAGGAACAATACAAGCAGACTGTCAATTCTTGAATGCCTGCTCTGGGGGATTGTACCCAAACCTGTCTTTTTAGTCAGCTCAGTTCAAGTTTACTGAGCGTGTGGAAAGTGCCTTGAAACTTTGAACGCTGTCTCTCTGTTATATCCTTGGCGAGATATAACCCATACAGTTAAGGCTACTGCAGCAGTGATCAATATGATGAACATAGTGTGGTAATCGATGCTGATATATTGTTGAGTATGAGTAGCTCTGAATTAAGTACAAGATATGTCTAAAATAGCAGTGGCAGCAGTATTTACAGCATAGTTAGGAATGTAATATTTCTCTTTTCAAAGAAGGAGTAAAAGCTCATAATGTTATATGACATGAGAATCACTTCCCAAAATGCTGTGTAGTAAATATACTAACATCATTGGGATAGATTCCAAAATAGTTGCTGTCAGTGTTAAGTGACGGTATACAAGGCCTATCTACAAGCAGGCTCACATCAAGGGCCAAATTCCAAAACATCTGTTCTCAAGTTTAAGTGGCACTTATACTGACAGCAAGTCTTTTGGAATTGGACACAATATATGAAGACAAATAATGCATCTCAGAAAGAAAATTGAAGCATATAGCACGCCTTTTCCAAGTCCTTTTGTCTCTTGATAGACAAGCAGTGAGCAACAGATTAAAACAAAAACTTTTTTAAAGTGGAATTTATGTTAAAACTGATGATATAGTCCACCTTCTACCAATACAGCACAATGATCTTCTCATGCTGAGTCGGTTTAGCTGGTCATTCTAAGAATCATAGACAGTGCTGTCCACATTGTTAGAATCAGCTGTCTTTATGTCGGCAGTTTGGCTGGTAAGAAGTATTGTTGAGGATGCAGGCTCGTACAGATGCATGCATTTTCTTTTTTTACATTTTGTATGCTGCACTCAGCCTTGGGCCATTTTTTTTAGTGCAATATTTCAAAAAGGAAATAAAGGGGCATTTACTTAATATTTTAAAAGAGGAGCAGTAGACATGAAGTAAAAGCATATAGTGACTCTAGTAAAGTTCAAGAATTGGGCTTTCTAAGAATATCAGGTACTCCTGTTCTTTTTAAAATGTGCAGATTTTAAACAACTGGTAAGCATATAGAATATACAAGACAAGGACAAACGAGTGTGTATGAAAAAAAATATTTAAAGTTAGCACAGATGGTTAAAAATATTGTGTTATATTGCTGCATCCTGTATTACTGTGTCTGATTCTCAAAATATCTGCATCTAGACTGCTCAACTCTAAGCAAGTAACTTAGACTCACGGTGCTTATTGGATCACCCTGGAAAAGGATCTGTGTTTTACCTAGTTGCCAACTGAATAAAATTGCTTGAGTATTAGTAGCACTCAGAAAAAAATGCAAACAGCATAAGGCTGACCTCTGTTTCCCATAGGAAATCCATGTTGGTTAGGTTTCCCAGTGTGTGTGGACAATGATTCACTTGTTTTAAAAGATTTCTCCCTTCTTTGAGTTGGGGGATTGGGGAGCTTTTCCCCTCCCCCACATTGGTAGATGCAGGGGAGCTTGTACCCTGCAAAAACACTTAAAATGGATTTTCCCCTTCTGACTTTCTGGCATTTTTTTTTTAATCCGTTCTGCTTTTTGGATTCCAGGAAGTCATCATTTATAGCAGAACCAAATAAAATAAAACAGAATTGGGTTTGGTAACAGGACTATAGTTGACGTTTACACTAATAGATACATATTACAAAATTATTTTGGGTGTCCCAACAGTCCTTCAGATGAACAGTGACTATTTTCTGCTTTAGTCAAATACTGGAAATTTTATTGCAGTACTCTACTTAAAATTACATGAAAGATTCATATTTTCTGAAGATTTTAAGAAAATATCCAAAGCTAACATTAAAGAGTAGTGCTGGAAGGAGTTAAGATTTGCACCATTATGTTGTCCCACTGCAAGTCAGACAAATATAAAGTCTGTTAACTTTTGTTGCCCAAGAAGAAGCGCTTTATTTAATAGATTAAATTTAACTAGAGTGAAGTGTTCAGTGTTGAATAAACGTGTTGAGAATGGTAAAAACTGCAGATCATTGATTTAGTTTGCAGTGAGGTCAGTAATCATTGGTTTATTTAAATTATAATGTATGAAGTGTCTGCCAGACCTCTGGCTCCATGATCACCACACATGACTGAGTAAGTATTTACTAAAATACAGTAAGGCATATAAAACGGTATGTGTGTTACCACGTTTTAGCAAATTTACATTTCTTCAGGATTTTTAATAGGTCTGGAAACTATTCAAGCATGTTTTACTCCATTTCCCATATTTCTTGTTTAAGTCAGTCAGTTATGCAAGAAAGAGAAGAAAGCTATAACCTAGAAGGTTTTAAAACACACATTGTCCTGTCCATTCTTTTTTTTAATTTACATATACATGTTTACTTAAACAGGAGCCTAAATCCTCACAAACTGATTTGTCTTGATAGAAAACAATATAATCCTTCACTTTTTCTCTGAAAGCAGACAAAATCCTTTTAAGGTATCGGGCATATCAGATAGTTCAGCGTAGCATAACAGCTAAAATAGCAAAGTAGTATGTCATATACACAGTTTGGTTACTAAAGACTTGCTTTATTTATTGTTTGATTTTCACCAAGGCCTTCAAAAAGAATAGTGTCTGGTCACTCCAAAAACAGATACTTATTGTTAATTGGTTCTACCCAAATAATGTAGTAAATGAATAAAGGAAGAAAGAAATGGGTTTTATCCTGTAACATTGCATCCCAAAACATATAATGTAGTAAATGAATAAAGGAAGAAAGAAATGGGTTTTATCCTGTAACACTGCATCCCAAAACATATAATGTAGTAAATGAATAAAGGAAGAAAGAAATGGGTTTTATCCTGTAACATTGCATCCCAAAACATATAATGTAGTAAATGAATAAAGAAAGAAAGAAATGGGTTTTATCCTGTAACATTGCATCCCAAAACATATAATGTAGTAAATGAATAAAGGAAGAAAGAAATGGGTTTTATCCTGTAACACTGCATCCCAAAACATATAATGTAGTAAATGAATAAAGGAAGAAAGAAATGGGTTTTATCCTGTAACATTGCATCCCAAAACATATAATGTAGTAAATGAATAAAGGAAGAAAGAAATGGGTTTTATCCTGTAACATTGCATCCCAAAACATATAATGTAGTAAATGAATAAAGGAAGAAAGAAATGGGTTTTATCCTGTAACATTGCATCCCAAAACATATAATGTAGTAAATGAATAAAGGAAGAAAGAAATGGGTTTTATCCTGTAACATTGCATCCCAAAACATATAATGTAGTAAATGAATAAAGGAAGAAAGAAATGGGTTTTATCCTGTAACATTGCATCCCAAAACATATAATGTAGTAAATGAATAAAGGAAGAAAGAAATGGGTTTTATCCTGTAACACTGCATCCCAAAACATATAATGTAGTAAATGAATAAAGGAAGAAAGAAATGGGTTTTATCCTGTAACACTGCATCCCAAAACATATAATGTAGTAAATGAATAAAGGAAGAAAGAAATGGGTTTTATCCTGTAACATTGCATCCCAAAACATATAATGTAGTAAATGAATAAAGGAAGAAAGAAATGGGTTTTATCCTGTAACATTGCATCCCAAAACATATAATGTAGTAAATGAATAAAGGAAGAAAGAAATGGGTTTTATCCTGTAACATTGCATCCCAAAACATATAATGTAGTAAATGAATAAAGGAAGAAAGAAATGGGTTTTATCCTGTAACATTGCATCCCAAAACATATAATGTAGTAAATGAATAAAGGAAGAAAGAAATGGGTTTTATCCTGTAACATTGCATCCCAAAACATATAATGTAGTAAATGAATAAAGGAAGAAAGAAATGGGTTTTATCCTGTAACATTGCATCCCAAAACATATAATGTAGTAAATGAATAAAGGAAGAAAGAAATGGGTTTTATCCTGTAACATTGCATCCCAAAACATATAATGTAGTAAATGAATAAAGGAAGAAAGAAATGGGTTTTATCCTGTAACATTGCATCCCAAAACATATAATGTAGTAAATGAATAAAGGAAGAAAGAAATGGGTTTTATCCTGTAACATTGCATCCCAAAACATATAATGTAGTAAATGAATAAAGGAAGAAAGAAATGGGTTTTATCCTGTAACATTGCATCCCAAAACATATAATGTAGTAAATGAATAAAGGAAGAAAGAAATGGGTTTTATCCTGTAACATTGCATCCCAAAACATATAATGTAGTAAATGAATAAAGGAAGAAAGAAATGGGTTTTATCCTGTAACATTGCATCCCAAAACATATAATGTAGTAAATGAATAAAGGAAGAAAGAAATGGGTTTTATCCTGTAACATTGCATCCCAAAACATATAATGTAGTAAATGAATAAAGGAAGAAAGAAATGGGTTTTATCCTGTAACATTGCATCCCAAAACATATAATGTAGTAAATGAATAAAGGAAGAAAGAAATGGGTTTTATCCTGTAACATTGCATCCCAAAACATATAATGTAGTAAATGAATAAAGGAAGAAAGAAATGGGTTTTATCCTGTAACATTGCATCCCAAAACATATAATGTAGTAAATGAATAAAGGAAGAAAGAAATGGGTTTTATCCTGTAACATTGCATCCCAAAACATATAATGTAGTAAATGAATAAAGGAAGAAAGAAATGGGTTTTATCCTGTAACACTGCATCCCAAAACATATAATGTAGTAAATGAATAAAGGAAGAAAGAAATGGGTTTTATCCTGTAACACTGCATCCCAAAACATATAATGTAGTAAATGAATAAAGGAAGAAAGAAATGGGTTTTATCCTGTAACATTGCATCCCAAAACATATAATGTAGTAAATGAATAAAGGAAGAAAGAAATGGGTTTTATCCTGTAACATTGCATCCCAAAACATATAATGTAGTAAATGAATAAAGGAAGAAAGAAATGGGTTTTATCCTGTAACATTGCATCCCAAAACATATAATGTAGTAAATGAATAAAGGAAGAAAGAAATGGGTTTTATCCTGTAACATTGCATCCCAAAACATATAATGTAGTAAATGAATAAAGGAAGAAAGAAATGGGTTTTATCCTGTAACATTGCATCCCAAAACATATAATGTAGTAAATGAATAAAGGAAGAAAGAAATGGGTTTTATCCTGTAACATTGCATCCCAAAACATATAATGTAGTAAATGAATAAAGGAAGAAAGAAATGGGTTTTATCCTGTAACATTGCATCCCAAAACATATAATGTAGTAAATGAATAAAGGAAGAAAGAAATGGGTTTTATCCTGTAACATTGCATCCCAAAACATATAATGTAGTAAATGAATAAAGGAAGAAAGAAATGGGTTTTATCCTGTAACATTGCATCCCAAAACATATAATGTAGTAAATGAATATTGCATCCCAAAACATATTTTATCCTGTAACACTGCATCCCAAAACATATAATGTAGTAAATGAATAAAGGAAGAAAGAAATGGGTTTTATCCTGTAACACTGCATCCCAAAACATATAATGTAGTAAATGAATAAAGGAAGAAAGAAATGGGTTTTATCCTGTAACACTGCATCCCAAAACATATAATGTAGTAAATGAATAAAGGAAGAAAGAAATGGGTTTTATCCTGTAACATTGCATCCCAAAACATATAATGTAGTAAATGAATAAAGGAAGAAAGAAATGGGTTTTATCCTGTAACATTGCATCCCAAAACATATAATGTAGTAAATGAATAAAGGAAGAAAGAAATGGGTTTTATCCTGTAACATTGCATCCCAAAACATATAATGTAGTAAATGAATAAAGGAAGAAAGAAATGGGTTTTATCCTGTAACATTGCATCCCAAAACATATAATGTAGTAAATGAATAAAGGAAGAAAGAAATGGGTTTTATCCTGTAACATTGCATCCCAAAACATATAATGTAGTAAATGAATAAAGGAAGAAAGAAATGGGTTTTATCCTGTAACATTGCATCCCAAAACATATAATGTAGTAAATGAATAAAGGAAGAAAGAAATGGGTTTTATCCTGTAACATTGCATCCCAAAACATATAATGTAGTAAATGAATAAAGGAAGAAAGAAATGGGTTTTATCCTGTAACATTGCATCCCAAAACATATAATGTAGTAAATGAATAAAGGAAGAAAGAAATGGGTTTTATCCTGTAACATTGCATCCCAAAACATATAATGTAGTAAATGAATAAAGGAAGAAAGAAATGGGTTTTATCCTGTAACATTGCATCCCAAAACATATAATGTAGTAAATGAATAAAGGAAGAAAGAAATGGGTTTTATCCTGTAACATTGCATCCCAAAACATATAATGTAGTAAATGAATAAAGGAAGAAAGAAATGGGTTTTATCCTGTAACATTGCATCCCAAAACATATAATGTAGTAAATGAATAAAGGAAGAAAGAAATGGGTTTTATCCTGTAACATTGCATCCCAAAACATATAATGTAGTAAATGAATAAAGGAAGAAAGAAATGGGTTTTATCCTGTAACACTGCATCCCAAAACATATAATGTAGTAAATGAATAAAGGAAGAAAGAAATGGGTTTTATCCTGTAACACTGCATCCCAAAACATATAATGTAGTAAATGAATAAAGGAAGAAAGAAATGGGTTTTATCCTGTAACACTGCATCCCAAAACATATAATGTAGTAAATGAATAAAGGAAGAAAGAAATGGGTTTTATCCTGTAACATTGCATCCCAAAACATATAATGTAGTAAATGAATAAAGGAAGAAAGAAATGGGTTTTATCCTGTAACATTGCATCCCAAAACATATAATGTAGTAAATGAATAAAGGAAGAAAGAAATGGGTTTTATCCTGTAACATTGCATCCCAAAACATATAATGTAGTAAATGAATAAAGGAAGAAAGAAATGGGTTTTATCCTGTAACATTGCATCCCAAAACATATAATGTAGTAAATGAATAAAGGAAGAAAGAAATGGGTTTTATCCTGTAACATTGCATCCCAAAACATATAATGTAGTAAATGAATAAAGGAAGAAAGAAATGGGTTTTATCCTGTAACATTGCATCCCAAAACATATAATGTAGTAAATGAATAAAGGAAGAAAGAAATGGGTTTTATCCTGTAACATTGCATCCCAAAACATATAATGTAGTAAATGAATAAAGGAAGAAAGAAATGGGTTTTATCCTGTAACATTGCATCCCAAAACATATAATGTAGTAAATGAATAAAGGAAGAAAGAAATGGGTTTTATCCTGTAACATTGCATCCCAAAACATATAATGTAGTAAATGAATAAAGGAAGAAAGAAATGGGTTTTATCCTGTAACATTGCATCCCAAAACATATAATGTAGTAAATGAATAAAGGAAGAAAGAAATGGGTTTTATCCTGTAACATTGCATCCCAAAACATATAATGTAGTAAATGAATAAAGGAAGAAAGAAATGGGTTTTATCCTGTAACACTGCATCCCAAAACATTGGCACAAAGTTACTTACCACCATTATTTGCACAAACCACACTCAATCATTTACAAAATGCACTAAACTGTTGCCCCCCTCCAGCAACCCCCTAATGTTGAGGCAAGGCGACATATCCTTGATCTCTTTGTACACCATCTCTAAAGTAACACTGTCTCAGAGAAAAGGCAGGAAATAATGTAAAACTCATAGTGTCCATCTGCTTTTAGTCTGACACAGCAGTCTGTGACTAAGCCATCCTTATTCTCCGATATTAGCATTCTAGACCTGACGCTCTTCCTGTTACAGGAATCTGAACATTGCTATATCAGACTTTGACAAACAGCAGGATTCAAGAAAAACAATCTTGTCTCCTGGATTCAGACATTTCCATAGCAGAAATGCCTCTAGCATAAACAAATCACTTTTTTACAATACACATTGTAATACAGCATATTCTCACAATATGAAATTTGGTTCAGATAGAACTTAAAAGTTACACTGAAACATGTATTGTGAGGTTATTTTCTATATCCTTTGCACAGAGGTTATATTACTGCACAGTTAGAATATGTAAGTTTGAAGGGGATTGCCACATCACAAAAATATGACCTTGAACTTTGTACTGTAAATTCAGATTTTGATGTTAGCCCAACTGGGATTTTTGTGTTTGGATTTCTGCTGTAAAAGGCAACGCTTCACTCTTGCATCAGAAGATTACTTGTGTTTTGACAATTTGACTAGGTGAGCCTAATATAAATAAAAGAAGCATCACTGCAAATCCAGCAAGTCCAATAAAGTAAGTATGATTGCATAAAAAAATAAAAACTTCCCAAAAAACATTAAAAATGTTATCCAGCAAGTCCAATAAAGTAAGTATGATTGCATAAAAAATAAAAACTTCCCAAAAAACATTAAAACATTTTATCCAGCAAGTCCAATAAAGTAAGTATGATTGCATAAAAAATAAAAACTTCCCAAAAAACATTAAAACATTTTTGCAGAGGGTCAAAGCCACCCTGCATCCTTGAAGTGAGGGGCTGTACCTCCCACAACTCTATTATGTAGATATACTAATTTAAAGATCACTGTATATAAGAAAAAGGTAAATACTCCAGAGTATCACAACTTTGATATTAATATACATTCCTAGAGTCACACTTTGTCTGACTACTCAGTGGAACACAAATACACTCATCAAAAATTCAACAGGAAACCTTTGTTGAGGCCATTGGCAATGCATATATGATATTAATAAAGAAAGGGTAATTCTGAATCAGTATGTATTTCCAGTAAGATATTTTCTTTTTCTTCTTAACTATCCAGCCAGTCAACTATCAGTGCATCTACCGACCCATTCACCCATCTCTTATCAAGAGTTGCTTGATGTGCCTGATCCATAGATGAGACTGATGAAACCATGATAACTGGTAACCAGGGTGAAGTAGTGAACCCAAGGCCCAGTGTCTGGATGAACCATCTGGGAGGACTGGGAGATGGTGGTAAGTCATTCTTGGTAAGGAACAGCCTATTCTGAAGTCCTAACACCTGGTTGAGGTAAAACATTGTAGCACAGCAGCATGAAGGACTAAATATCCTGCCAAGCTGCACCCAGCACATGCACTGGACATAGATAATGGTGTATATATGGAAGTGTGCAGACACACACACACACACATGCACGCACTCACACACACACACACACACACACACACACACACACACATGCACATCACATACACAAGAACACATATGTTTGCACTCATGCACTCACACACATTTATGCACGCACATACATACACATGCACATTACATGCACATGTACACACATACATGTTTGTGCTCATGCATACAGACACACACACATGCACACATATGTATTAGAAACACACTAACACATGCACAAACTTAGGGATGATTTTAGTCATTTTCAGACAATTTCAGCCATGGAATTATGCAGTGGAAATCTGTGTAGACCTAGAGAGAATGTGCAAGCTTTATGCAGAGAGTAACTGGAGGTCATGGGTTAAAGCCTGGACCTGTAAGGCAGTGGCAGTAACACTAACCACTGTGCTACCAAGTCTCCCATTTTCATAATGACAAAGTGTTAAATCCAGTGGAAACATTCCTGGTATTAAGTAATCAATGACACTCTCAAATGATGAGATTAAACATAGTGTATCAGGAATGACAGGTATACAGTTCTAGACCCCCACTTGAATAAGCAATATGTAACCATACTTCCTATAGGAAAACATACTGAGAGCTATGGAGATCATCAATTACTTTGAAATGGTACTGTACCCCAGCACTGTTAAATGATAGTTATAGTATGAATCTAAAAAAATATTACAGCTCTTATTGTGCATATAAGGTATAATTTTGAATTTCTCTTAAATAGTAAAACTATAAGGGGTAGAAGGTAACATCTAAAGCCTCTTTAAGCATTATGACACTGCATCATGAAGGAGACCCTGGAGAGGTGGAGATATGCTTGAATGAAGGTCAGCAGGGCTAAAACAGAATATATGCGTGTAAATGTGAGGGAGGGTAGAGGAATTGTGAGGATGCAGGGAGTAGAGTTGGTAAAGGTGGATGAGTTTAAGTACTTGGGATCAACAGTTCAGAGTAATGGTGAGTGTGGAAGAGAGGTGAAGAAGAGAATACAGGCAGGGTGGAGTGGGTGGAGAAGAGTGTCAGGAGTGATTTGTGACAGACGGGTACCAGTAAGAGTGAAAGGGAAGGTCTACAAGAGGGTAATGAGACCAGCTATGTTATATGGGTTGGAGATGGTGGCACTGACGAAAAGGCAGGAGTCAGAGCTGGATGTGGCAGTGCTGAAGATGTTAAGATTTGCACTGGGTGTGACTAGGATGGACAGGATTAGTAATCAGTATATTAGAGGGTCAGCTCAAGTTGAACAGTTTGGAGACAAAGCAAGAGAGGCGAGATTGCATTGGTTTGGACATGTGCTGAGGAGGGATGCTGGGTATATTGGGAAAAGGATGCTAAGGATGGAGCTGTCGGGTAAGAGGAAAAGATGAAGGCCTAAGATAAGGTTTATGGATGTGGTGAGAGAGGACATGCAGGCAGTTGGTGTGAAAGAGCATGATGCAGAGGACAGGAAGAAATGGAAACAGAAGATCCGCTGTGGCGAACCCTAACGGGAACAGCCGAAAGAAGATGATGATCATGAAGGACTGAGTGACCTGTCAAGCAGCGTGTGTTCAGAATGAGAAAATTGATTATTTCTGGTCCACACATAACTGTAGACTAGAACCCAGTGAAGAATGTACAGAATAAAAGACTATGAAGAATAAATGCAGAGGACTTTGTAGATACAACATTACCTGTTTTCAAGAAGCACTGATTTATTAGCAAATGGGGAAAATATGCCCAAGTCCATTAAATGTACTGTTGATGCATGTTTTAAAGACTGGTTCAGGATGCCTGCTCACTGCATGTAAAAAGCTAATAAGTAGCTAACAAACTCACTTCAGTTTGCACCAGTTTAAACAAATGATAAGACATTCTAATTAGTCTCAGGCTGTATATTATCTAGTTCTGTCCCAGAATATAAGCTTTTCAAAGCATGATATTCAAGATGACAGATTATGTATAGAACCAAATGATGGATAAAGCAGCATGAACTCTTATTTGATCAAACTTACCTGACAGTTCATTTGTTCCAAAGTAGTTGTGGTTGTTCCTCCACCATAAATCCCATCGTGATCAAGGACTACAATAGCAAAGGTGCAAGTCTAATTTATTTGACAGTGATAACACTATCATTTAATTTGAGTACACCCGCCTTTTAAAAGTCTGGAGAATTCTTACCAAATGCAATACAAATTTCACTTGCTGGTCCAGTGCTTAGTATAAGCATTACTTTTATTAGGGACTTGTGTGCTTAGCACTTTTTATCCTTGTAAATTTTCCATCACTCGGTGACTGCACTTTCAAGGCAGAATTTCCAGCAGCTGCTTGGCCCGAGACCTCAAAGGTATCATTGTGCATAATCAGAAATGTTATCAATGAACTCATCTCTTTCAAACCTAAGGAGAAGAGACCTGGCAATGAGTAAGGAAGAACCCACTAGGGAACTTGGCCTTTCAGCATAATGCCTGGAGTTTTGCTTTCAATATCATTAGTATGAATTTTGATAATGAACCAGGATAGTAATATGCATGTCACATCTAAAACAAGAAAACATGAAAGGAAAAGATGGGAGGGGGTCTCACATCTGGCCATGGTTGTCATCACTGATCATATGTAGCCAAAGTAACTCTGAGCCAGAACTGCAGCTAAACCACTGGTATACCGGTTAGAAATGAAGTCTCTACCTCTTTGGTCAAAGTGGTTGCAGTCCTTGTCACACAGATAAATACAGATGGGTGAATACTGAAGAATGCCAGATCAAGGTTATACCAATATGACCATAATTAAATGTGACTGCTTGGCTGTTGGCCAAAACGTTGAAAATAACCCAAGTAGGGTACCCGGAAGTAGTCCATATGAAATAATGTTAGGGGCATCCTATTTAACTAACAAGAGAGAACTAGGCTTAAAGAAAAGTAGGAATATATTTCTGCCAAAAGAAGAATGTCTGTGTCTGACATGATTGATCTATCCTTATTTTGAAATCCTAATACAAATGACTTGTGATCGCTGTCCTTAACATTTCAAAATGGTAAGGGAGACTGGACCATCAGAAATGAATGCCATACACCCTATTTTTAACAGAGATACTGGAATGTTCTGAATAGACCTATTTCAGCCATTGCCAAGCCACTGTGATTATGCTAAGAATCTGTAGTACAAAGAATGCACAACATAATAAATTATTTGAAAGATAACATAGCTTAAGCAACATATTAAAATATTAAATAAAAATATAGTGCATGACAAAGTAAGAAAGATAAGTTGACATAATACACTATTACAAGGTTACTGTATTACATGTCATACTGTTGTTTAAACTACACTACTTTCAACTCTATAAAAACTTACATGGAATGGAAAATAACATGATAAAAAAGTAAAGTGACAGTGTTGTTCTACCAGTGCTAATATTGTTTTATTTAGTTAAGAAAACACATACTTGTTAATTTGTTTAAAAGAAGTCTTAACTTGAAAAAGACATGCATGGCTGTCCAGCCTATATCATTCTGGATCCCATGCTATCAGCAGCACCACTGCCCTACATTCAGCCATTCAGAAACAAGCTGGTAATGTAGGTGGCATACCTCTAATGCAGTGAATGTTTAACCTAACTGTAGTTCGTTCATTCATTCATTCATTTTCCATTCCCTGTTTTATCTTATTTAAGAAATTAGGTAAGTTTAATCTTAGCCGAGTTGATAATGGTATAAGGGCACCAATCTGTATCAGGTTATACTCAAATGTACACATAAACTAAACATACCTCTACACAGCTATTCAAAATACAGTGTAGTGCTCAATTCATAGATACTCTTAAAACTGATTTGTTTTCCTAGCCAGTGTCAAAAGAAAGAAAAAAAAGAAAGAAACACTTAAATGATTGAAAATCTGCATTATTACATTCTCCAAGTATTCGCCTATGCTCGTCTCAAATATACATAAATGCCATATTTTCTAGGCAACTAGATTTATTTAACATAAACTTACCACAGTAAAACTAGAATATGCATGTAAAGAGCATCTTTTTCTATATAAAATCATGTAATATCTAAAGATCTGAAACTGCTGGAACTTCTGTAATGCATTTCACTGATAAAATGACATGGAGAAAACAGCACTCTTGCACTTAACACCTTCATCTTAGATCTATATTAATACCTTAGAATTGCAAATTATCAAAAATGCAAAACTAATACTTTGCATCTTTGTTTTTTTATCACCTTTGTTTTATTGAATACTGCAGAATGCCCAGTAACTATGTCATAGCATCATAGCAAAAGTATACAGTAGTTAGGGTGTGGAGAAGATGGTAGCTGCCCAGGTGCAAGGTGTTAAGGGGCAAGACTGGCAGAAGTTGATCAGGACTGAAGCAAAGCACTTCATGTCTGGTGTAATTTTTAGCAATCTGCTTTGCTACAAATGTGGATCACTTATGGGGTTCTATTCAGTTTGTCTAATTTTCAGTAACACCAGCATGGAGGAAAGTGCCAAAAGTTCTGTCCAGGTCAAGATAAGCAGTGTACGCATCATGACCACTGTGTGTCTGTTCTTAGAACTCACCTTGCAAAATCTGGCAAGCTTTCTTTGCCTATCTGCCCCCAGTCCTCTGAAATCATTTACCATTAGATGCTTAGCTATGTACACCTTTAAGAAGACACTCTCAAACGCTACCAATTTCAAATGCTTAATAGTTCCTACCTCCCAAATCAAGCACAGCTGTATTGGTGTAAATGTGTGTCTACCCATCCCATCATCAAAACTAGCCCTAAAGGCAAAGTAACACTTTGCTTGAACTGTAATGATAACTTATTCCATAGGCTGGGAACCATATGTATATAGAGTCTATCAAAATAAGCACAGCTGTTTTTTTTTTCACATTTAATAATTTATTTAAATCATTCTGCTATATATGCTGCCTTGACCTTCCATGCTATATACATTGTTACCATATAAGGACTAAATACACAGGTAAATAAAATAAATAAAAAAATACATAATCTAGTTAGGTAGTTAGTTACTTACTGGTTCGGTTTGTCAAGTGACCCTTTTCAGACATGACCCAGGCTTAGTGAGTACTCGGTAGAAAAACAATAAATACATAAGCTGTATTGTATAATTATGCATAGGACTGAAGCGTTTAACAAGTTGGGACTTGGCATAATGATTAAAGTAACCAACCAACAAAAGTACGTCTCCAACAGTGCTAATATCTCTCTGCCAACAAAACACACACCAACAAATAAACCAATAACTGTGGCTGAGAGAAAAACAAGGCGTCTCAATGTCCCATGCATAAAATATCCACAAAGATATATGAACACACCGTGTAACTTGAATCAAAAGAAAATGTCTGTTTATTGTATAAAATAAGTCGGTATGACGAAGCCATAGTGAAAGCGCTTACCGACTTATTTTATACAATAAACAGACATTTTCTTTTGATTCAAGTTACACGGTGTGTTCATATATCTTTGTGGATATTTTATGCATGGGACATTGAGACGCCTTGGTTATCTCTCAGCCACAGTTATTGGATTATTTGATAATGATTAAAGTGTTTACCTTACAGATACACTGTAAATAGTTTGATTCTTACCTTTAAGGGAAATTGGCCAGGCTTAAAATAGGCAGCTAGTCTCGTACTCAACTGTGAATTAGCCAGGGATGAGCAGAGACTGTACCTGAGTATTTTAAGAGGTTGGTGTAATGGTTAAGATGTTTGTCTTACAGACACAAGATGCAGGGTTTGATACTCACATGGGGTAATTGGTTCAGCTTAAAATGGCCCACAAGGGCAGTTAGCCTAATACTAATCTATGAACCTAATCGAATAGTAAGCTTTTTTGCAATGGTATTTGCATAATACATAATATTATTATTATAGAAACAACGATGAAACATGATAAACAGCCAATAGTATTTTTGGCTTTCTTATTTAAACAGACAAAAGCAGCACCTTTAAAATTAATTAAAGTTGGTGACACACAGCAAATTTTAACATCTTAGTAGTAACTTACATATCATAAGTTCATAGGTTCATAGACTGTCACTGTCACTAGTTTATAGCTTCCACTGGATAGAATACACAAAACAATTAGTTTGTTAATGTTAAGCTATGCACAGGGACAGTCTGGTTTGCGTGCTGCTGCGGTAGCGTTGTCGCCTCACAGTAAGACGCTGTCCGGTTTGATTCTCAGCTAGAGCGTCTTCTGTGTGGAGACATGTGTGAATGGGCGTACCTTCATTGAAGGTTGTGCATCAGGGCTGGCAACTCGGCACATAAAAATCTACTACCAATCATTAGTGGACCGGAGTTCCGCTGTGGCGACCCCTAACCGGGAAAAGCCGAAAGACACAACAATGTTAAGCTATATGCATATTTACAGTAAAAAAAAAACTTATAGAGGTAACTTGCAGTTAGCACACATAAACTGTACTAACAACATTTTCTAGCCATAGCGTGTGCATTTGTGTGCTTTTAGTAGAAGTTCTTAGCTTTGAAAATTTTTATGTTGATTTAATTTCTAATTCTGCCTAGAATTTTATTCCAAGATGCTGGCCCTATTTTGCAGAATGCCTTTTCCTTCTGTAACAGATAAATGTAAGGATATGAGCAATTATAACCTGTATTTGTTGCTGTATTACAGAATAGTTTGAGGTTTAGATTGTTGTTATGTCTTAGTGGTGGGCAGTTTTGTTATTTTAAACAAGTGTGCTCTGCAGTGAAGCTGCTCTGCCTGTGAGGAAATCAAATGAATCTTTATAGTAACAGTGGTGTATTTTTTGAGTCTGCAAGGAAGGCAAACCTGATTCTCTAGATCCCCATTCCAAGTAAATAATGACACCATTATAAGACAACTATTTTATTAAACAACTAAATACAAGAATAATTCCACAACATTAAAATGTTTAACTTCAGAACATAGAAAGTTTACAGTAGACAGCATTACCTGTTCATCTGCACTCCGCCTTGATGTAAAGCAGCGTTAAATCAATCTGCTCACTTAAACTCAAAATCCCATTAGAATCAGTGTGATACCATTCACTTCTCTAACAGCCAACACAAATCTAATCAAACTGGAATTAAAGGGAAGAAGGGGTCATCCAAACCCATCTTCTCTGTCCACCAACCTGTTATCCCACAGATCTTATGAAAATTTCAGTTCCCTATAAAGACCAAAACATAACCCTAAACGGGGGAGGGTGGGATTAGCAAGCCCATGCCAAAGTCTGAACCCTTGATTCCCTGCTAATAAGTAAGACCCATCTAACTCCTCCTTATCTCCTGCCTCACTTCACCCCATCCCTGCCCATTCTCTTTAAACGTCTCCCTCCCAATATCCATATCCAGTCCTTTTCCCATTAACTACCCTCCTTGCTGCTGGGGTCTATATTAGATCAGCGAATGCTTAAACAAGCGAACACTGATTGATCGACCTTATTTTAGCAAATGTTCAAAATATTGAAGCAACAGAAACCCAAATTTTTTCCTAGGGAAAGAATTTGGTTGTCGTTTCAGTTGCTTCAGTATTTTCAGTGCTGTGGTGGAAAGTTACTGGTCGGATTCAGGTAAGTGTGCGATTGTGTGGATGTGAGTGTTAGGGTGGGTTAGGTGAGTTAGGGTTAGGGCTCGGGTTAGGTATGTGTGCAATTGTGTGGACGTGAGGGTTAGGGCGGGTTTAGGTGAGTTAGGGTTAGGGAGCGGGTGAGGTGAGTGTGCGATAGTGACGGACCTTAGGGTTAGGGTTTGGGTTAAGGTAAGTGGATAGTTAGTGGTGTGTGCATAGTTTAGTGTAGGGTTAGGTGTCAGATTTTAGGTATATGTGTGTGGATTTCTGTTTGTTTGGTTTGCTTGTCTTGTGTGCATGAGTTTTGGATCAGCGATTTTTTTCCCTAGGAAAAAATTGCTGATCTGACAGTTCGAGATTGTAAGCTTTCGCTTACATAAGGTCGATCAATCAGCGTTCGCTTTTTTAAGCATTCGCTGATCTAATATAGACCCTTGCTTCTGACTATCCATCCCCCCCACCCCATTCTGCTCTATCTCTGGACAAATTAGTCTGTGTCCAAACTGCATTTGACCATATCCCCTTCCAAGTAAATAACTACACCACTTAGGATAAGGCAACCATTTTATTAAACTAAATACAAGAATAATTCCACAACATTAAACTCTCTTAAGTTTACAACATAGAAAGTTTACAGTAGGCAGCATTAACCGCTCACCCTCACTCCACCTTGATGTAAAGCAGCTTTAAATCAATCCGCTCACTTAAACCCAAAATCCCATTAGAAGCAACATGAGATCACTCACATCTATAACAAACAACCACCAACAATCTAACCATAAAAATCTAAAGGGAAGAAGGGGGAACAGAAGTGGGGTTAGTCCGAACCCATCTTCTCCATCTACCAGCCTGATATCAGGCTGCTCCCCCTTCCTCCTGTTCTACAAATCTTAATCAAATTCTTCAAAAATACAGAGAGATGCACATTACACAAATCTAGATCAAGACCAATTAAGTGCACCCCATCCTTCTGATACCAGATAGGATGTCTGTCATCAAAATCCATATGATCAGTAGAATAAAAACCTAAGTGTCCCAAAACTCTTGCAAGCCTATGATTAATAAAGCATTGGGTTCATTCAATACTCATAAATTTAATAGCATACCTCCATACTAGTCACGGCACTATCTCTGACCAAGCTATCAGCATGGAGGGGTACAGGACATTTTGACTTCAGACAGATTGACCCCACTGAAATGTGACGGCAAGAAAAAAATAAACAACAGACAATTTGACATAAAAAATTAAATACAGCTCATGCATCCACCCAGTTACTGAGAAAATGTAAGATTACCTTAAAAAAAAATGAAGTCATGAGGAGCTCTCTCTCTCTCTCTCTCTATATATATATATATATATATATATATACATACATACATACATGCACACTAGTTATCTCCTCTCCTGCACTTATACTAGCACTTTACCAGACTTCTTGTAGCAATTATTGTAGCACACAAGAGTGCTACCAGCACTAAACGTTCTACAATGAAACAGATCCAGTATTTATTATCAATGCCTACCCCTCCAGGCATGTCTAAAGGTCAGTTCCCTGTGCTTTCTGCTATTAAGCTGGTGAACTTGGGCATCCTGAGGCAATGTAACAACTGCCTCATGTACACCGACAACCCTCTCCTCTTACCTTCCAACACTCAGACTTGCGAGAGATGCACTTATATATCCAAATTGGAAGCCAAAGCCAAGACCGGAATAGCTTGTCAACAGGAGAAGGTCAACACTTGCACCACACCACATGGAACACATAGCCCTCCAGAACACACACCAGCACTGCCTTCACATAAAAACACAAACCACACAGCCACCTTTGTGGAGGCTCTCAATAAAAATCTACCCAAGCACTAGAGATGTCCAAGGTAGAAATGCACTTGACCACCGCAACACAACACTAATCATAAGACACATAACCATCATAAACAGTGTGCCACTCAACCAAAGCCCCTAAGGCAAAACAGAATGCCCAACACAGTAGTTATAGGTGACTTGATAGTGAGGCACACTGATGTCCCACTCACTAGGTTGAATAAGGAGAAAGTAACAGTGAGCTGCCTGTCAGGTGCCAAGATCCACCATATAACGCACGCACTCAGGTCCCTCAACAACAGGTACAAATATGACTCTGTCATTGTACATGTGGGTGTGAATGACCTGAGACATACCTCCCTGGACTACTTGAAAACAGACATGGAGGAGCTCTCAGATTATGTAGCCTAGGCAGATATGACCCTAGCCCTGACCAGCATCCTACCATCACCCAGAATGATACCACAGTACAAGTAGAAAATGATTGACTTCAACAATTGGCCAAGTTTCTGGTGTCATTCTAAGGGGATCCAGTATCTGCCTGCCTGGGATTACATGATTGACAGACCTCGATGCTTTGCCAGAGATGGCCTGCATCTGTCAGCCCTGGGCTTCCGGATAGTGGCCAAGGCTCTTGCCACCCCTATAGAGCCTTTTTTAGGCAGTGTTCCAAGGACCAAATTACCACCATAACAGCTACAAACAAATGCAATCTGAGGGTCATGCTGCTCAGTGTTAGAAGTCTAAATCACAAAATGCACTTGCTCAAAGCACTCCTTAAAATGGAAAACATTAACATTTGCGCTGTAACAGAGACCTGGTTCAAGGCAGCAGAAAGCACCCCTGCACTACCAGGCTATAACTCATTCCACACCTTTCGGCCCCAGAACTTGGACCGAAGCTCCAAAGGCGGTGATTTCTCCATATTCATAAAGGATGCACACACCTCTAGACTGGTAGCCCAGCATAACACATCAGAGATACTTCAGGTGCAGCTAACATTGGGTAAGAGAGCAATTCAGGTCATAGCCTGCTATAGGACCCCAACCATGTCCCAAGAGTCACGCTTCACATTCCTAAGCACCCTGGAGAATATTAAGGTCCAACCTAACACTCTCTTACTAGGCAACTTCAACTACCCCTCCATTAACTGGGTAAACTACTCTTGTACCAATACACTTGCCCAGTGTTTGCTGGAGTTCATTAATTCCAATGCCCTGGACCAGCTCGTTCTTACCCCCACTAGAGGTAGCAACATCCTTGACATGGTCATTACTAACATGGGCGACCATTGCTTTACACCAATAGTCAGCTCCTCCCTGGTTAGATCCAACCACAAACTGATCACCTTGGAAATCCACATCCCTCCCACCCCCACCCCCGCAAAGGTAACCACCATGAAAAACTTCTCCAAAGCTAACTTTGGGCTCCTAAAAACAGAGGTGGCTAACTTCATGGCACCCATGCAAATGGAGAATAGTTGTGTGACTGCAGAATCATACATCAATGTACTGTACAAACACATACACAAATGCATGGATCTCACCATACCCAATAGAACTAAGACGCTCTCCTCTAAAAAAAGGAAGCCGATCTGGTAACCTCCTGCCATAAAACAAACTCTACAACAGAAGGAGAAAACTGATGCGAAATAAGGTGAAGTCCCAAGACTGGAAAAACTCCCTCATCAGCCTCAACAAAAAGTTGAGATCCCTCATCAAATCCTCTAAAGCTAGCTATGAAAACAGAATTGCAGCAGATAGTAAAGACAACCAAAAGGCCTTCTATAGTTATGTAAAGAATCTCCATGGCAATACCCAGATTTGGGTTGCTAACTGGCTCATAGATAGAACCCGCAGTGTGAAAGTAGCTGACTCCAAGTCAGACTGCCGAATAGTCACGAGTGGAGTCCCACAGAGTTCGGTCTTGGGTCCTCTCCTGTTTGGTATCTACTTCTCTGAATTCCAGGCCAACACAAAGGGACTCTGGCTGACAAGTTCACAGATGATTGCAAGTTGGGAGCTATTATTACCTCCCCAAGTGATCTTGACATCCTACAGAATGGCCTTACTGAGACCAATGACTGGTGTCAGAACCATGGCCTTAAGCTCAATGCCAAAAATGTGTCATCATCCCCTTTGGGAAAAAAATGGTTCCCATGAATTACCACATTGATGGTAGTACACTGAACACAGAAGGCGTTATAAGAGATCTGGGAACAAAGGGTGACAGCAACCTCTCTTTTGATCACCACATTGCCACTGTGGTCAGAAGTCCTTCTATGTGGCATATCTCATTACTAAGGGTTTTGCATCCAGGAAGAAAGAGGTCATTGTATTCTCTCTACTCTTCCCTCATTAGGCCAGTCATTGAGTACAATGCTCCATTTTCCAAGTACCTCACTAGACACCTGCAACAACTGGAGAGGCCGCAAAAGTACCTCACAAAGAGGATCCTAGGCCTTAAACACTTGTCCTATATGGACAGACTCAAAAAACTCCAACTATTCTGTGTTTCATATCGCCTACTTAGAGGCAATCTCTGCTTGACTTACAAAGCCATGTCTGACCCAGTTCTGTTAGAAATGCTACATCTAAAGATATTCCAACCCCACCGCACCACATGCTCCAGAGACCTCAACCTCATTACCACAATTAACAGAACATGCTGGAGGGACAGGTTCATAACCCAGAGACTGCTCATGCTATGGAACAGACTTCTCATACATGTCAAGCAGAGCACCTCGTGGACCCTTTTCAAGAGAAATCTTGATGAGTGGATGGGAAACAGAAAATTCACCCTGGGGATAACTCCAGTGGTTCTACACGACAGAGTCACTGGGAACTAAGGTCAGGTGGCACTATGCCAGGGTAATCCTATGGCTAGGCTAGTAAAGGCCCCAGGGTCATTTGCCTAGTACACACCTATGAACCTTTTAATATATATATATATATATATATATATATATATATATATATATATATATATATGTGTGTGTGTGTGTGTGTGTGTATCTATATAAAACTATTTAAAACAATTGCATTTTAAAATATATATATTATTAATGATAATTTAAAATCATATTAATGTTTGCAATGTAAAGTTAACAAATTAAAAAACTGTTATTGATTAAAATATCTTTACAAATTAAATAAAATGTTAAATAAAGATTTACATATAAAAAAAGCTAAATAATATATTAAATTCATATAAAAATCATTATTGAAATATTAAGCAATAAAATGCTTTTATAAAACTTTAAAAACTTTTTTTATATAACTGGGGTCAAATCATCCAGGGAACGATCCCTAATTGTCCACTAACTATTCCCACAGGCAATAAATGTAAATTTAAACATGAAAGTGTATACAATTACACTGGGGTCAAATCGTCTGGGGTCGAATTCTCCTGCTTCGGCATGAAGGGATACCTATGACTCAAATTTGCCAAATCCTCCATTATTTTGACTATCAATTGCTGTTTTAGAATTATCCCAAGATCATTACCTGCCAAGTGAATAACTAAAATAAGTTGCATTCCAATCCACTACTGGATGTCTTCCAACTTGTCCATGAGCTGATGCCACCTTAGACCTTTAACACCTTGCCATGACACCCTCCAACTGCATTCTCGCAACCCCAAATCAACTCCACCATGTGAACTCTGAAACTTCTTAACCCATGCCTTGGAGCAAAGTAACTTTTCAACACTTTTGCACAGCACTATCTTTGTACCTCTGCCGAACTGATCCGTTTTAGAATGCTGCAACCAAGTCAACACTACTGAAGAGAATATAAAGACGTCCTTTCACATCAGTGGACCCAACAGCTCCATAACCCTAAATGCTCCTTTGTACATCCACAGTGTCAAAGTGTGTAATCTTTCAAGTTTCCCAATAATAACTGCAAACCTGAAATTACCCTAACAGCTTGCTTCATTATTGGTAGCCACCCATCACCTCTCCTGCCTCGTACCCGCTTGCACCCTTTTAACATAAGCACTACTAGCCATGATTTGGTTAAATTCTCCAAATTGACTACACTGTTAAACATGCTAATAGCTGCCAAGTGTACTCTAACTGATCTAACCAGCTGCCCTTTGAGCCATCTACACAATAAATAGTGCAATTACAAATCCAGTGACCATACTCTCTCCTCTTTAGGCAGCCCTTTTATAAAATCACCAAATTCCAATAATGCTCCATAATAAGCCTTCCATGTGGATAATGTCCATGATCACTGACTCCACCAACCCACTACGTGCGTCCAATATGCCACATTGCTGCTGGCAGAGACACCAGTTCAACCTGCACCTCTAGGTCCAAGACCCAAAACCTGTGAAACTGAAAATGAGAGAGGCTGTCAGCTATCCAGTTTTTATATCCCAGCAAATGTGCACCTGAAAAAGGAAAAATTAATTAATAGACATTGCAAAACAAGCTTCCTTAAAACAACAAAAGCAACTTAGACTTAGCAGTCTTTGTCTGCAAGACCTGAACTACTGCCAGGTTATCAGAACTGAAAACCACCTTTCTATTCTGTATGTGGTCTTGCCAAACCACTGATGCTGTCCAAATGAGCATCAGCTCTAAAAATGCCACATCTCTCTTCCACTCCTCATCCCATCCATCTGGCCATTGAATACTGCTGCTCCAGTCCAATGCTCGAAATGAAACCACCAAGTGTGATTCTGAAGAAGTCTTTAGATATAAACAGATGAAAGCACTCAATTCCTGTGGAAAATAAAACTTATTTTAAAGTGACACACTTGGTGGTTTCCTTTGGAGCATTGGACTGGAGCAGCAGTATTGTATGGTCATCTGACCATTGAGCTGTATTAAAATAGCAAACAACAGACTATAACATTGTACAACTGTATTTGTACTTAAAGTGATATTTATTAATACAACCGACCAAACACTACTATCATGATATTAATATTTTCTTTATACCATGGATTACTGACCGATTCACCGCACTTCCTCAAATGTCTCTCAGTTCATGGTCAAGTGTCCAGTTAAACAGTTGTTTTTTACAGTCTATGTTTATGAATGGTTTCTTCAGATAAATCCTCCTGAAACATTCTTGGCATATCTACATCTTTACTGTGGACCACACCAGTTGAAAATTTTGTGGGTCTCACCAGTTTTCTGTTTCCTTATCAGTTTCTGAGAAGACCAGGGTGAACTACACTGTCAGCCATTTCTCTTTGTTAGATAAGTTCTGACAATTAAGTCTTTGTATGTCTTTAGCTTCTCCTGCTATTTCAGCAAGCCTCTATTACCATAGCCATCTGTTACTAATATTTTCTAAGCCTGCTGCATATCTTTGCAGTCATACAAACACATTTTTATAGGCTGACCACACGTGTTTGCTGCATATTTCTTTCTGCATACTTTGCAGGCTTTGTAGCACATACTATGTGTAATGTATCTATATCAGTTCATCGAAGATTCACTTCAGCGAACCTGATTTCATCAACCTCAAACCACCGAACTTCACTTCTGAGTGTGTTCACATCAAGGAAAGATTTAAGTAGGGAAAGGAAGCAGTTGGCCAAAAGGACAACTTTGCCCTTTTCCCCACTGTAATGTGGGGGGTGACATACTGCGGTGCATGTTCCATTATGGTGTTGGCCAAGTGCTTTCTTTCCCCGGTGAAATCTTTTTTTCGATGTGAACATTCACAGAAGTGAAGTTTGGTGGTTTGGGGTCGATGAAGTGAATCTTCGATGAACTGATATAGACCCATTTCTAACAATATCACACTGTTACTATGCGGGAAGACAACTTTATTTTTATATAATATCTATCAAGCTGCAAACCACTCTCCATTGAAATAGGACCCCATTCCATGTTCCCCGCGGCATCTGTGAAGAACTGCAAATCCTCCTGATTAACCCAATCTCTCTGCCAAAAAGAAAGGCAGTTGAAGTGTTTGAGAAATGTAGCCCACAAACCTTCATCTTTTTAACCAGATTAGCTACCCACACCTGGTGATGCTTACTGCTTCCACCTTTTAGCTTATAGTTTACTGATCTATAGAAGGTCCTGCCTGGGTAAATTGCCCATCATGCAAAGCTCAGCAGACCCAAGAGCTTCACGGCTTCCTTAACCCAAACCTTGCCTCTAGCCGAAAACTATTCAATTTTACCCTTCAATCTTTTTAATTTATCCTCCTGGAGACAAAACAAGCCCCCACCTGTATCAACTGTCAAACCTAAAAAGCATTTGGCCTGTTGGGACCTTCCATCTTCCCCTCGGGAGAGGGAACGCCCAACTCCTCATACTTACCAATGAACACCTTTAGCCCTTTTGAAGCTCCCTCATACCCCTTTCTCACCAATAGGAAATCCTCAAAATAATAAACAGCCCTCAGGCTGAACACCTTATGCTGCCATATCCAGTGGAGAGAGGAGCTGAATTTCTTGAAAGTAGCACACACCACTGAGCAGCCCAAGGGCACGGCCTTGTCAAAATAAAATTTCCTATCAGTCATCATACCCATCAATGACCATTTATCCTTCCAAATCCAAAACAAGTGGAATGCAGACTCATTGTCAATCTTCACTAGCAAAGAGTCCACAAACCCCTTGATCACCTCAATGGTATCATCCAAAGATGCATACTGGACATGCAAATATAATCACTGATTGATTTTCCTGTAGGGAAGGACAGGTAGTGAATCATTTAAAATTCTACAGGCATCTTTTTCAGAACTAGACCCAAAGGGAACACCTTAAAGCTAAAAAAGGAAGGGGAATCAAATAGGCCAAAGCTCCTTCCAAACTGCAACTTCTTCTCAATTGCAAAATTTCCTCCTTCCCTCAAACAGAATGCAAATTGTTACAAAACATCCCATCCCCTTCCACCCCTGACTTTAGAGAAAAACTCCTTAAAAACCCAGTAATCATTTTCAAAGCTACCGCTGCATCTGGGAAACCTACTAAGAATTGTTTCAGCATGTGTATATTAATGGATGAATGGGTAGGTTAGCAGACCACTGTGCCCTTGAAAAGTTGTAGTGCATCCTTGCCGATGAAAACTACCTTGCCCCCTAGCCCCTTGCTGCATTGGGACTTTCCCACATTCCCCAGTGGGTGGAGGGGTTTGCACCTGATCTCCTTCCCAATGCTAATATTACACTGCTGAATGCACCCCACTACAAACTGAACAAGTGTGAGAAAACCAACACACCAGCCAAGCACACCTAACTGTACTGAATGCCCAACAGCCATCTACCTACCTTCTCTCCCACTTCCCTAGGTATCCTAGCATGACCACTCATATTATCCAGCATATTCACCAGCTAAATCTCCAGATGCCTCACCTCCCATCTCAAAGACTGATTGCTGGCCTTATTTTTCCAAAAATGCTGCTCATGCCATAACCATGTATTCCCTGAGTACAACTTTTGTGCCTCACGAATAGCTAAAAAATAAGCCAACAGGGAGAGAGCCTGTGAACCATCCTTCTCTAAACAGAATGCCATGTAATACATGAAACCCAAAACCCAGTTTTTTAAAGTCCTGGCTATAAACTTTCCCATTCTACTCCACACCAGTGCCACTAAGGTTGCCAGCAAATCCTTATTCCCAACTGTGTCCACCTCAACCAACCACTACACCCCATCAGAATCTATCAATTCAAAAATGTTAAAATGTAAATGCACTAACAAATGAGGAAACCAAGGAAGTTCAGTACCAGATCCAATGAACCACAAGTTGCATCACCATAATGGACTTCTGTAGCACACTTTATTATAAATATACCCAAAATAGAGTCATTACAGAGACTGAATATCAAAACACATACATTAAGCCTGTTAAGCTAAAAGCTTTTGTCATTTTGCTGACTGCATTCAGACTTCTTCAGAACAGTATAAAAGTCATTTTAAATGTACCTAGCTAATATTTATCTGCCGTTACCCACTTTCATATGTTCACTGTATTAAAGGTCAGTATAATCAAAAATTTTGAAACCATTCACAACAGTCACATCCTATATATTGGATGCTAATCAAATCGGTATTAACTATAATGCAATTAATAAGCAATTTCAAGTATTAAAAATATTTGCAATGCTAAAAAATTATAAAAACAATCTGATAAAAACATATTAATTTAAAATTCATCACCATCCAAATTTCCAATTTATATTATATGGTGAACTAAACAAAAAATAAATATATTGCCGTCTTTATCCAGAGTATGTAAACCTCCAATAAAAAACATCAATTTGCCAGTAAATCTAATAACAATAAGTTATAACTTAGCTACTCTTAGTTTGAAAACAGGTATTAGGGATAGATAATCATTCAGACCCAGTGGGGTCACCGCACACAATCTCAATTGCCATAAAAGTTCCTTGTACTAAAGTCTTGTTTTCCCAAGAACCCCCCGCGGGTCATATTTAACTTTTTCCAAAATAGTAAATGTAAACCTAACGAAAACTGCACACTGCCTGGAGTGTTGGAAAAGGGCATTATTCAAGTTTTTGGTCGCAGTGTCATAATTGTGTTTATATTTGCATTTCTTTATAGCCTGTTCCATTTTCCCTACATAAAAACCTATGTGAGTAAAACATTTTGGCAAATATATCACCCTTTTGATGCCACAATTACCCCTAACTGGTTTAGTGATTGACCTTAATTGATTCTTCAAAACAAAACTCTCCTCTTTGTTAATGTACTTACACTGAATGCATGTTAAACACTTAGTTGTTCCCTTTATTCCCCCATCTAAATCAATTGTGGGGTTAACCTCAACTAATTCCTTGATGTTCTTGAATCTTTTAAAAACAAAATGTGGTTCATTACCAAGGATTTCAACACTCTTAGGATTGTTTTTGAACATAGCCCAATGTTTCTTAATAGTTTTCATAACTCATTTCAGTCCTGAATCATATTTCAACACAAAGATACCACTCTCCTTGGATCTTGCGACAATGTTGTTACCTAACTGTATGGCATTATCCCCTAAACCTACACCTAAAAGAGGTTTGTATTTTTTGCCCAACCCTTTAGAAATTTCATAACTGATACTTAATACCAGTGCTAGTGCGTAACCCCTCTGAATACATGCGTTTTCTAAAGCAGACTTTTCTAGGATGAACACCTGATATTAATAGCATATCCCTGCCAGTTTAACAAACTGACCTTTTACCAAACTACACTCCTGAACCAAAGGGTGTTGACTCATGAAGTGTAAATATGAGTTGGAAAAAGCAGGCGTTTGAAAAATATTCTAAACAAACTCATCACTTTCCTTAGCAATAGTGGTGTCTAAGTAGTTAATAATAGAGAAATCTATGTGGTATGTAACTCTTAAAAAGTGTGTAGTAGATTGCAAATATTCCACAAATTGTACCACCTCACATGCTTGACCAGTCCATAAAAAAAAGATGTCATCTAAAAGCATAGCTATAATGTACAATTTTTAAAAAAAGTCAATGGGGAAACAAAAACCTTCTTTCTCTTATATATATCACCATATTAACAAAAATGAGGGCACATGCAGCCCCCCATTGCAACACCTTTAACTTGTTTAAAGATCTTGCCTTCAAAATATAAGTTATTACCTAAACCATTTCCATGAAGTCTACCACTAACTTAATGTCCACTGTAGACAAAAAAAACACATGTTAGTAGTGCTTCATTAAAAAAAAACTCTAGACCAGTATCTTGGGGAATACATGAAAACAGGTCAACCACATCTGTGGTTAAAAAAAATCAGTCCCACTTCAAACAGTTCCTGCTTTATTCTTCCCAAAAAGTCCCAAGTGTCATGCAATATATGGGTAACCTGTAAATTTGGAGTCTTTAAATATCTGTCAACAGCAACACCAAACAGGTATGTCTTGAAACCATGGACTGCAACAATTTTCGATACTCTTGTGTATCTTCAGAATACCAAACAGAAGTGGAATTGTGGGGAGTTGTATTATTCAAAAAATTGCATATAACTAGGATAATCAGACCCTGTAAAACTGCATCTTTGAGGTAAAAATGAATAGCTTTGTACACTACATTAACCTCATTAAGAGATGTTGCCTGTTAAATACAAACACTGTGCAACAGCTCTGAAATCTGACCCACATAATCCATGTACTGATATAGTACTACCCCCTCCCTTATCTGACTTCATAATGTGTACCCGTTTGCTGTTTCTAAGATCTCCCAACAATTTCCTCTTATTCACGTCAGATTGCTACATGCTTTAAACCCTTTGTTCTTAACTGAGCGATACTGGTAATAATCTGCCTCACAAGCTCAGGTAAATGCCTGAACCAAAGGGTTCATAACAGGCATGAAACCTCCTTTTTTATGGAACTTTTTGTCCCCTTCATTAGTGGTCATCTGAGCATCCTGAAATTGAAAGGAGAGATTCCGTTTTCTTGCAAACAATCAGTGAGGTCAAAACTCATGGTTTTTTGGTCATCTGTTTCAACTGGAAAGATCTGCCGTTACCCACTTTCATATGTTCACTGTATTAAAGGTCAGTATAATCAAAAATTTTGAAACCATTCTTTGTTGACACTATACCACTACCACCACCACCTACTCATATAACAATCTTGCTTGAAATATCATCACCTAATATTAATGATGGAAATTACTGCTCTTTTCCCTTTCCCTACTGCGTCACCTGCCTTTTCCTCTTCTTGTCTGACTGGAATAGTTTTCCCATTTGTCCAAGTCCTCCTAGGAGAATCTGCCAACCTCTGAGGCTGCCTGCCTGTGATTCTGTCTGATCTTCAGAGTAATGGGACCCTAAAAGGGGTGGGGGACCCAATGTAACCTCACTGATGGAAGGACCACTATCTAATTCAAAATGCACCAAGGCTGGTTCATCATCAACTACAGTGGAAAACACCTGCCCACCCTGTTTATGAGACCTGTTTTGAAACTTATTGTCAGTTACACCTGCATTAACCACATGGCAGGGATAAGCTACACCTTGTTTGTATTGTTGAATATCCCTAATTAGTTTCTTGTTTTTTTCTTTTTTTCAACATTGAGCAGCTTGAGTGCAATTGCTTATATAATGGAAGATTAATCCAAGATTTATAAATAATGCAAATATATTTGTGTCTAAGTAGCATACAAGTTAATGAAGATAGGCATGTTTGTTTGGACTGGGTGATGAGTTATCAAGCAGCGGTATCACTGAGTATTCCTCCTTCTCCCAGTTATGGCAGTCTCAGAATTAGTATATATTAAGCAGCAGGAGTGTAGGATGTGCAGTCTACCCCACTGAGGAGTGCAGGATGTTAAGCTGTATAAAAAATGCCTTAGAGGTGTAATAGTGATTTACAGAATTCACAGTTATTACCTGGAGTCCTGAGTGTGACCTAGGTAACCAGGGTTTCATTAGTTGCCCTGGCACTGTAGGAGTAAAGTAGGTAAAGGTAGGATTAAAGAGTGTGACCTACTCACCTCTCCAAGGGTGGGTGTTCTGCCTATAGGGGGGCATGGGTTCCTATTAGATGACCGAAGATGCATTCTTTCGAATGCATCTTGGTCGAAATTGAAAAGAGGAAAAGGCAAAATGACAAAGTGGCATATAAGCGAATTCTTTCCCTGGGAAAGAAATTGCTTGGCTGCGTCTGTTACTTTGCCATTTTCGTCACTGTAGTGCAATCTCGGAGTTGATATATTTAAGTAGGGGGGGTGGGAGGCACAGCCCCCCAAGCTGGGGGTGTGGGAGGCAAAGCCCTCCACTTTATATTATGTTTTAAGTGTTTTTTTTTGGAATAGCAATTTTATTTCCCTTGGAAAAAAATCGCTGTTCTAAGCATTCGAGTTTGTAAGCTTTTGCTTACATGGGGTCGATAAATCATTGTTCGCTTTTCTAAGCATTCAATGATTTAATATAAACCCAGGGGGCACAGGGAATTGTCACAATTTCACTGGTGGCAATCAAGGAAACACCACTTGTGCTTCCTGGGATGAGGCAGGGCTGCTGAAGAATCCCCCCATCAGAAATATGGGTATGGATTATTCTCAGTCATTCAACAAAGGACTAGTCCATACCTCTTAACTAAGTACAAGAAATCTGGACAAAGCCAAAAATATTGTGGGGCAAAGGCCCCAAATCAGGGACAGATTTTAAATATTGCTCTTATAAACTTAGAAGGTTATATATTAGATAATCGAACGTTTGAAAGTTCGACTGTCATATGGTCGACACCAAAGTTCAAATAATTAATAAAAAAAAATAAACTACACAAAACACCTAGCTGAATGCTCTAAGCAGGGGGGCAAGCATCCCTGCACCCACCACACCACCCGTTCTTTAAATATACCAACTCCGAGATCGCACTACAGTGCAGAAAAGGGAAATCTTCCCATTCCGCATTGTATGGAGATCTCCATTACAACGTTTGAACATTAAAAAATCTGATCATAATGTGTCGACCATATAAAACTCAAAATTTTGAATGTTCGAACATTCAATATAGACCTACTTAGAAAGTTGCTAGAATAACAGGTTTTGCATTAACATGTATTTTTATGAAAGATATGAAGTTTGAAACTAAAACCCATGTCATTATTCTCAATACTTTGCTAAAAATCCAGAAATTTTATGAAGAATAGGCCAAATACATGAAGTAAAATCTGTATATTCTGCACAAATCTGGACAGTTGAGAGGTATTCTACCTGATTTTTAAGTGCATTGCAACTTTCCCTGTTCACTTGGTTGAATCGAACACATAAATGAGGTTCAACAGGTTATAAACCACAATGCTTCTGTTAGCATTAAAAGTGCTTCTATGAAAAATTCATGTCAAAAGAAAAGTAGTTATGGCACCCATTGTTCAGACCGACTCTTCTTCCCTAATTTGGCATTTTTAATTACTCCTGGGTTTTCCTGTTCTCTCCCAGACACTCTCACATTTTCTTCCCTTTTACTTTTATCACGACACCAAGTAACTTTTGACTGTATATCCCCAGCTTTGTTGTTTCTTACTTCGCCTTTTATTTTCTGGAGGGACAACCGGCCCATCACTGCTGCATATTCTTGCCAGTTTTAACTTATATGCCTAGAGAATACAAAAATATTTATATTTTCCTATGTCAATTTTGTCATTCAGTTTGCACCTATTGAAAAATGGAAAAAGTATAAACTAGCTTTACAACAGACTAATATATCACAAAAGCAAAGCAGATAGAAAATAGAAAATAAATTCCTTAAATTACAAGAATCCAGGACTAAACTGTGCCAGAGAAAACAGTCTTGGAATGAAATGTCTTGACCCATCATAAAGAGCTACATAACTAAAGGATGTCTGGCCTTTTTCAAGCATAGCAAGGAAAGCGAAACAGAGATTGGAAAGAACTGTTTGACCTTAAAATAAGACAAATTTCCAGCTTGAATTCTGTAGCAATATATCAGCAAGGGAAGAACTGGACTGTACTAAGATAAAGTTGTAATAATACTGGAAGGTTAAGTATAGAAACCCAGCAAGCCTACTTAAAGAGGATTGTACTCTTCATAATAACTAATGGGGAGTGAGGGTTCATTATTTATTAACTGCTGTGCATTCAGTCAGAAAAGTAATAGATTACCCAGTTACTATATAACATAATTCTTGAAAGATAATGCATCATATATTTGTCCTTTTGCTGAGTTGACTCCCAAATGAGAGCTATTATTATCCTTTCACTTCTATGATTCTTGTTGAGCATGCTGTGATTTTGTGTGTGTGTGTGTGTGTGTGTGTGTGTGTGTGTGTGTGTGTGTGTGTGTGTGTATACGCATGTGTTCAATCCACTTGCATACACAGATGTTCAGTGATTTGGTGGCAGTAGACAGAACAGCAAATGATCCCTAAAAATATGTATGAAGGCAACCTTTCCAATTGTTCTCATTTCACTAAGAGGCAGGCAGCATAAGTATAACTGCTTATTCCGAGTCTAAAATGACCTAGAAACTTTTGGTTACTCACCCATCCAAGTAATCCTTCCCCTCAAATTTTGCTTTCATAAGTACAACAGTTTAAATTTTCCCTCCCACCTCCCTCCACAGGCACGCATATTTTCACCTGCACACACATGTGGAAACCTACCACAAACATGTAACACTTATTTTTGCATTTTTTTCAGTACATCTTTCAAAACCTGCACATGATATTTATTATTATTTATTTATTGGCATTTGTTTATCGGGAAAGTCCACTAGGCCAAAATAACCCATTTTCAGTGGAGGCCTGGAGAGAAAAGCTCTACAACATTAGTATAACAGTGCATAAGATATAAAACAGTAAGTAGATACAAACACTATAACAAAACAGACAGTATTACACAATATTAGAAAAGTGTGCAAACACATGATATGTACAGATTTGTATAGGTAAAAGTTACAAACTAATGAAGTAATTGTATTATTACACAGTAAAGGTAATATACTGAACAAATGGTCACTTGGCAGTATTTTCTAGGTGTTCTGAGAGTATATGCAGCACAATGGTCATTTCTTAATGTATTCGGACACAGTGTTTCAACAAATTATCTATGCGTACCTTTGCCTGGTTTCCCTGAGCCCTTACTACAAATAAAGTACATTGTGTTCCAAATTTGCTTGGACAATCTACTTTTGCAAGTGTCCTCAGAAATGTAATTTTGATTCTATCCAAGCATTTCCACCCATACTGTAGCAGCTTCTACAGCTACAAGAACTACATTATCCTTATAAAGGCCTGCCTGTAGAGTCCACAAGCACACACTCCCACATTTGTAATAGTGCTGGTAGTGCTGAGTTCCGAACCATATCTCACACCTACAAACTAAATATTCAGTCTATTTGTCAATACTAAGCTGCCACATGTAATATCTTGCTAAATACCTAATTTGTACTGGACTAATACGTCTTTTGTTTTATTTTTATTCATTTATTTATCTTTTGTTAACTTGGTTACTCCCAAAAGGCTAGTGGCCTCTTTTCAGAGGAGACCCCAGGTGGTATTTATACTACTAAAGGAAATCTAGCCAGTGCATTGGGGTACTTCCCCTACTCTTTTCAATAGGTGCCATGGGGTCTTTTACATCCACCTGAGCTACCACGTACTCAAGTAGATGGGGCCACGGTTTAGCATCTCATTTAAAGGAGCAACAGCACCCCCCCCCTACCCTTATGCTGCACTACAGTGCCAGTAATCAATGTATGTGGTCTGGAAATAGAACCCACAGCCTTCTGTACCAAAGGTGAGTGTGCTACCTGTTGCACTACTGACACTGTTTACTGAGTTTGACATTGACTCTTTCATGGACTACATCTAGTCCTCAGGACTGCAATTTCTCCTACATAACTACTCAGCATCTACATAATATGCCCATGGCACACACAGTTACTCCATTCATCCATCCTGAAAAGCATGTATAGCTCAAGACCACTCTTAGGTAGCCTTTTTATTTTTTATTTTTTAAATAACAATCTTTATTGAACATTTTACACACTTTCACTCATTGTTACCTTCTAATAATGTATCTTTGTGAGTTGCCATACATATAACAATTATAACATTTCACATCTTGACTATATTTCCATTAACACCCATCTGTGTTCTGTGCCATGACTAAATCATACTCCCACCTCCATGCACAATTCCACAGAGCGTCACTTTATTACATTTTTAGTCCCATATCTTCGACTGTCCTTTTATTAGCAGTTCGTATAGTTTGTCCAGTACACAGTTATGTTGATTTTCTTTGGGAATACTCATATTGTTGATGGGTACAGACCTCTCAACTGTCCCTGCTTTGAAGGAAAGTTCATATTTTCAGGTCTGATTTCAGATGTCCCTATTTTTGGAGATATATCACTATTTTCAGGCTTTTTTCCCCTTTATACAATTTTCTGAATCCTCCTCATCTCACCTGATTTTTGAAGCTGTCTTCTACCCAGAAAACAGCACAACATGACCAATATACAAGCGGCAATAATAACTGAAAGATAGAAAACACACGTTACATCATCTTTTTTCTGAAGCAAAAATAAATGGCCTTATGTAGTAGAATTTTGTTATACAGTTTATCAATGTCTACCAATTTTACACTATCTCTTTGAAAATATCTTTTTCCATGATTTTTGTCAATTTGTTTTTTTAAACATGTTTATGAGTAATAACCCACATTTCTACTGGAAGTGGGCAGAGTTATGTACTATCTGGTATTTGAATGCTATGCTAATTAGATGGCCAGATTTTTAGCAAGATGTTCCTATTTTCAAGGGCCTTTGTTCCTGTTTTCAGTGTCTGTAGGTTTTGAGGTATGGATGGGAAGCTGTGCCACAAATGAAGTGCTTCATACCTTTAATTCACCATCACTTCTATGTACCTCTACCTTTTCATACAGTAATAATCTTATTAGCCTTCTAGCATTACAGTCTTGCTTATCCTTAATGTTTGTGTCTTTCGGCTTTTCCCAGTTAGGGGTCACCACAGCAGAATCCATTCCGCTAATGATTGGTAGTGGATTTTTACGTACCGGGTTACCAGCCCTGACGCACAACCTTCGACGAAGGCATGCCCCATTCACGTATGCCTCCACACAGAAGATGCTCTAGCTGAGAATAGAACAGGGCAACGTCTTGCTATGAGGCAACAACGCTACCGCAGCACCACCACCGCTCTTGCTTATCCTTAAAAAAGTAGGTAAAATAAGAGTCACTGCTGAAGTCTGACTTTTGCCTTTTATGAAATTCCTTCCTTTCTTTGCAAAATAATTGAATGGATGGTGGTTGGTTACTGGTCTGAAACGCCTTCCATACAGATTCTGGAGACATGCTAAGAGTTGTTTGATCGGTCTGGGGTGTAGTTTTTTTCAGTATTTATTAAAGATATGATGCAAAACAAATTGGTCTTTTTATCACCATTTGGGAACTTGTCCAATAAAATAGCACCAATTCTTCATGATGAAACATTAAATGACAGAATTACAGGCATAGCATGGTAAAAATATATGAGCACCTCATATAATATTTTCATGTTATTTGTTATCCTGAAGGCCTGTTTGCAACAGTCCATCCATTCTCACAGTGATTCATTGTGTACAACACTTGTGACTACACCACCACAACTGAAAGATGAGGCAGAAAGCTATGATTATTCATCAAGTCTAAGGCAGTATCATAGATGTAAAACAGTTCTAGCTCTTGGTGTCAAGTACAACTTTAACATTATATGATGAGTGCACTTGTCCATTATGATATGCTCATAGTAGAACATTTCCATTATGAATAAATGTACTTGTCTCAGTTTACAAAATGAGTTAAATAAAATTTGTCACTGCATAGTTTCATAGGTGTGTACTAGGCTAATGGCCCAGGAGCCTTTACAAGCCTACCCCATAGAAGTGCCCTGGCATCATGTTGCCTGAAGTTAATTCCCAGTGCCTCTATCAAGTAGAGCCACTGGAGGGATCCCCGGCATGAACTTTCTATTTCCCATCCCCTCATCAAGATTTCTCTTGAAGAGGGCCAGTGAGGAGCTCTGCTTGATATGTATGGGAAGTCTATTCCAGAGCAGGGGCAGTCTCCGGGTTATGAACCTGTCCATCCAGCATGTTATGTTGATTGTGGTAATGAGGTTGAGGTCTCTGGAGCATGTGGTGTGGAGAGACTCGAATCTCTTTAGAGGTAGCATTTCTAACAGAGCTGGATCAGATATGTCTTTGTAAGTCAAGCAGAGATCGCCTCTCTTAGTAGACGATATGAGACAGAGAATAGCTGGAGTTTTTTGAGTCTGTCCATGTAGGACATGTGTCTAAGGCCTAGGATCTTCTTTGTGAGGTACTTTTGTGGATTTTCCAGCTGTTGTATGTGTCTAGTGAGGTACATTTCAAATGGGGCATTATACTCAATGACTGGCCTAATGAGGGAAGAGTAAAGAGAGATGATGACCTCTTTCTTCATGGATGCAAAACCCTTGGCAATGAGATGTGCCACATAGAAGCACTTTCTGACCACAGTGACAATGTGATGGTCAAAGGAGAGGTTGCTGTCAACCTGTGTCCCCAGATCACTTATAACACCTTCAGTGTTCAGTGGGCTCCCATCGATGTGGTAATTAGTGGGAACTGAGTTTTTCCCAAAAGGGATGATGACACGTGTTTTGGAATTAAGCTTAAGGCTATGGTTTCGACACCAGTCATTGGTCTCAGTGAGGCTGTTCTGTAGGATGTCTACATCACTTGGGGAATTAATAATGGCTCCCAGCTTGTAGTCATCTGTGAACTTGATCAGCCACAGTCCTTCCTTGTTGGCCTGGACATCTGAGAAATAGGTGCCAAACAGGACAGGGCCCAAGACCGATCCCTGTCAGATTCCACTCATGACTGGTTGGCAGTCTGACTTGGAGTCCACTACTTTCGCACTGTGGGTTCTATCTGTGAGCCAATTTGCAACCCACCTGGTGATATAGCGGTTGATGCCTAGTTTATTGAGTTTATCAATAATTCCCAAGTGAGGAATGGTATCAAGGGCCTTGGCCAGATCAAGGTAGACTGTATGAACTGCCTTGCTCTCATCCACAGCTCTGGTAACTGACTCAAAGAAGTCAACCAGGTTGAGCAGGCGTGATCTACCTTTCACAAAACCAAACAGCATGGGATCTAGAGTTTGGAGATTCCCTACATCCTTGTTAATTAGGTCCACAATGATGTGCTCCATAGCCTTACATATCAGACTCATTAGGCTAATGGAGGGATAATTCCCAGGGTCTGTAGTCACTCCCCCTTTATGGAGAGGGATGACTTTAGTAGTGCGCCATTCAGTAGGGACAAAGCCTGAGGTGAGGCTGTGATTGAACAGGACACACAGATGTGGTGCCAGTTCACTTTGTAGTTCATGTAGAACACATCCATGGATACTGTCAGGTCCCATGGAAGCTGTATTCTTGGCCTTGGATAATGCAGCTTTAACCTGTGCTGCAGTAATGCTGGGTGCCCGGCATTCCTCCGGTATTGTGATTGGTCCTTTAGGGGGGAGAGAGGGGTCAAGTTGGCAATGAATCTATCAGCCAGTATGCTGGCAATATCTGTTGGCTCGGTATAGGAGGCACCATTGTGCAGTATCTCAGAGCGGGTATTGCCATGGAGATTCTTGATATAACTATAGAAGTCTTTGCGGTTGTTTTTAGTGTCTGCTGCAATTCTGCCTTCATAGCAGTCTGACATTAATATGCTATCCAGGTGGCAATTATGTTTATTCACTACAGCATTTGGTTCTTTACTTTCTCCCACATAGCCATTGAAAAGCGCACACCAAGCATCACTCTTACAGCTGAACAGTATATAGTAAGGGATAATTAACTAGTTAATATTAAATTAATATAAAACATTGCATTAAATATTAAGGTATCTCATGTACATTAAGGCAAATTAATGTTACAGATATTCTTCTAACTTTATATTTAGTTATTGGTATGTGTCAGGTTAATAGTAAACATGGATAAAGCCTTGAGTATAATCCAGGCACCCCAAGTTTGATTAGTGACTCAGGCATTTGACAATGCTGACAGCGAGGATGAACCATGTTGGTGTCTACCTAGTGGTGCTCTGGCAGAAGCTGAAACTCAGAAAGATGATGCTAAGTTGAGAGGACAGGAGAACTGGTAGGTAAAATGGCCCTATACTCCCAGGGATGGAACATACATTTTTGTCTGCTCCCTATTGCTTACATAGGCTGGCAGTTTCTTTTAGCAAATGTGGGATGGAATGTAGAGCCTGACAGAAAAGGCCTGGTAACTATTGCAGGATGATGCTGAAGATGACAAGCTTCTCTCCCCTCCCAGGTGTGTTACCAATCCCCATTCCCATCCAGTGACAACCCAGCTGAAGGATTTAGTACTGGCTGAGGAGGTTCACCTCCTTATCTCGAGTTTCAGGCCCCCTTCCTATGCTGTCAAACACCACATTGATGGGATAAAAACAGATGGAGATGTGGAGACATGGAGATGGGCTTCTGGCAAGCCAATGGTTAACTGTGGCCAGGGACCCAAAAAAGCTTTATTTGATGATATGCTTGTGACAAATCAAGATTTATAAAATCCACCCCTTCCACGGGTAAGCATACAAAACTATCTTGAGTTCTGACCAATGAATATCCTTTGATTATATGAACTGCACTACTTGATTTAAGGTGACCTTAAAGATCCCACAGATTAAAACTCTTCCTGACTTGCTTGTTTTCAGCACAAGGGCAATAAATATTGCTCATTTAATCCATCCAGTCTTTGCAGTTCTGCTTAGTTTTTAGGTCTTAGCTCATATAGAACCACATGGACTGTATGTAACTCGGGGATGACATTACTTTCCAGTTCATTTGTAGCTTTATTGTTTTTTTTTCTATTTTTTGCGCTATTTCATTCATAAATGCTTAATTGGAATCTGCCAGAAACTTTACCAGATTCTCAGATTTGATGTAATTCTTTCTTTCCTGACCTATTTGCAATTTCTTCACAAAGTACCAACTGAGTTCAGCCTTTCTGATCCATTTTCTTCTTAACAAAGGTTACCAATAACCATGCAAGTCTAACACATGTTGAGCACATTCTTACTGCACATCAGCATCCTAAGTTTGCTTTAGAGGCTACTTTTCCCCTGTATATATTAGCAGCAATTCTGCAGTTTTTAGAGTTATCTTTGGAAATATTTTCTTGTAACCTTGCTGAAAAATAACCGGTAATATAACTACAGTGTTTCATTCCATTTGTAGTTTTACACAACCACTTCAGTACTAAGCTAAATAATATTTTGGTCAATATAATTCATAATGTGCATATTAAGCACATCAAATCATAGTCTTCAGTCTCACAGAATTTGCTTCTGCTGTATTAGTCAGAATCGGAATCACTCCCAGAATCTATCATTAAGTGCACTCTTTCTCTTTTGTGCTTGCCATGTTGTACCCATGTTTTACAGGTTCTTATTTGGTTGCTTCTCCAGCTGCGCATCCTTCTGATATGATCCTTTTTTGGTATATCTTGCAATCACACTGATTTTAGCTGTATAATTTAACAGCTCTGGTGTATATGATGATTACCTGTCTATTCCTGCCTTACCAAAGGTTGATAGTGTGAGCCACCTGTGTTGTCACTATCTGTGAATGCAGAGTTGCTCATGCCGCAGGATGCTGTTAGAGAGTGAACTCGTCCAAGGAGCCTTTTTAGTCACATCCTGGACCAAAGGCAAAAGCAATTACAGATATAGTAAGTATTCATAAAGGAAGCGACAAGCATACCACTCAACTGTCCAGACTTTCACAGAATGTCCAGATTTTTGACCGCA
This sequence comes from Protopterus annectens, assembly GCF_019279795.1. Taxonomy (NCBI): domain Eukaryota; kingdom Metazoa; phylum Chordata; order Ceratodontiformes; family Protopteridae; genus Protopterus; species Protopterus annectens. The sequence goes on from NC_056751.1 coordinate 415,225,287, forward strand.
TGTTTGGTCCATTCCTCATAACACATGTGGTTTTCTGGCAAATAACTGAGGAATAATGTCGCTAAATAATAACATATATTTATATGAGTTTCAGACATCATATCCTTCAGAAAATGCATTCTAACACAAATCTTTTTATTCCAACAACATTCTAAGCTTATAAGAGCAATATTTAAAATCTGTCCCTGTTTTGGGCCTTTCTAACCTACTATATTAGGCTTTGTCCATATTTCTTGTGCTAAGAATTTGAGAGGTATATAGAGGAGATGAGTAAATAGTAACATATTAGTAAGGCAATTCTGAGTCATAATTAATAAGTTTTGGGGTTTTTTTGTGTTTCTCGGTATTAGATCAGGGAGCCTTACATACACTGTTAAGTTCACAATGTAGAATAGCTAAGCAACCACTAGTTATTGTTTCATTGTTTTGTTAATGGAATTCTTCATTGCCAGACATAACATATCAAACTGCAGTAAAGCAAGTGCTACTGTGTTTAGTGTGATTTATGCAGGGCTTCCTTCTACTGTGTGTGGTCATTGTTATTATTGGTTGGTTTAAAGGATATCAGTGTGATGATGTGTGAAGTTTTATTTTGTGTGTTTTTTTTTGAACTGTGATAAATTTGTTTTATTTTGTTTTAATTTTAATACAACTGGATTTTTTTCATGTTTTATATATATATATATATATATATATATATATATATATATATATATATACATACATATATATATATATATATATATATACTTATATATATATATATATATATATGTACTTAATTTATTTTGCTTCATTGACCCTGGCTTTATCATTTCATTATGAATCCCAGAGGAAAAGATAACATAATTTAAAATTTGGCCAAACATCTATTCATGGGTGCCATGTATTCATTAAAAGAAATGAGAAGTTTGGCTAAAATGCATACATTTTGGTTGAATGAAGATAGACAAATCTGTATGTGGTTAACCATTATGACAGCAGTATAACACTTACCAACTGTACATAAAGAATGTTTTCCCTAACAACACGTCTTCTTTTCTTTTTAGCACAAAAGAAACAAACAGGATGAGGAATTACAAGTTGAATTTTACTGTATGTCATTTTACTTTAGGAATACACATAATGACTTTTGTTTTTACATTTAAAGAACATCCCTTTAAAAGCCAACCTGAATTATTCTTTAGAATATGCACTCAACCACCTAACTGTGGTTGCAAGAAGGAAAAAACATTATCCTGAAGTCATCTGCACATTAACCCCATTATAATGGAAATAGCTTGGCAATAGCATCTTCATCTTGCAATATATCACATCTTTTGATTGCATCCCCAATTGTAGCACAAATTTTTCCAATGGGTATAGCAAACATACCTGTGATTTAACTTATCTTACAGTGCTTACAGAATAGATACAACAAAAATAAGGGATGATCTACCTTTCATCATACCAGATTTCTGTTTAAGTTCCATTCACTACTACGGATAAATTTTATTTTTATCAGAATGATGGTTGATTTGAATGAGGTTTATTTTATATATTTCCTTAGTATTCTGTATTAGCCTCTTTCTTGAATAGAAATAGGTACACATTTGATATTTGAGTATGATCACATGAAAGAAATTTGGGAGCTAGACAGGTGTAGGAAGCAGTTGCAAATATCACAAATAATTTAGGTGAAACAATGAGGGTTGCACTTTTTCTCACTGATGTGCAACCATGGAGTTGGTATTTATAAGTCTGGGGGAGTATGAGGGGGTCCCATCACATGGCAGGCTTAAACTTACAAAAAATATACTTAGAGGTTTGCTGAAAGTACCTTTAAGTGATTTCATGTTATGGTAGTATCACTCACCGAAATCTTTTGCGAGCTGACATGAATCCAGAAATTCTACCCATAGTAAGGCGTTTCACACTTAATACACAGATGCACATGCAGTCATACTCTGCTCCCTGACAAGTTAGGTCATTGATTGTTTAAATGTGAAGAAGTATCAGTAGCTGTCACATGCTTTCACATACAGCCTGCCACCCTGTTCCAATCCCCTAGAATAACCATTCTTTGACACTGGACACCTCCAGTGTTTGACTGCATGGAATTTTCTATATCAGAAGAGACTTATGTGTGACTCACACTCATATATATATATATATATATATATATATATATATATATATATATATGTGTGTGTGTGTGTGTGTGTGTGTGTGTGTGTGTGTATATATATATATATATATATATATATATATATATATATATATATATATATATATATATATAGTCCCTGTGTGAATCTTCAATGATTAACATGAATCTTGATGTAGGTAAGTATGCTTTTCCCCCAAGATTGTGTAATCTTGGAGTTAGTATATATAATTAGCAGCAGGTGTAGGGTGCAGTCCCCCCTGCAAAAAGCAATGTTTTCTTATGATTTTTTAAAGTGAAGTTTTGCATGCACCAAGATTGTTGATTGGCACATGTTTAGTAGTGTGTTGACTTTTGATAAGTACACATTTTGTTAACTTTGTAAATATTAATATTTAGGAGTTTTGTTTAATTTCAATACACCTACAATATATAAAATGCAGGAGGGGCAACCGATTGTCTGTTGTTCTGCAGCTCTGATAAAGGAGGAACAAGATATGATCAGATTAAAAGAGAGGTTAGTCTTTGAAGAGATAGGTCACAAGCCATTATAGGTTCATAGGTTCATAGGTGTGTACTAGGCTAATTGCCCTTGAGCCTTTACAAGCCAAACCCATAGAAGTGCCCTGGCAACGTGCTGACTGAGGTTAATTCCCAGTGCCTTTGTCAAGTACAGCCACTGCAGTGATCCCTGTGATGAACTTTCTATTTCCCATCCACTCATCAAGATTTCTCTTCAAGAGGGCCAGTGAGGGGCTCTGCTTGACATGTATGGGAAGTCTGTTCCAGAGCATGGGCAGTCTCTTGGTTATGAACCTGTCCCACAAGCATGTTCTGTTGATTGTGGTAATGAGGTTGAGGTCTCTGGATTGTGTGGTGTGGTGGAATTTGCATTTCTTTAGATGTAGCATTTCTAACAGAGCTGGGTCAGACATGGCAAGTCAAGTAGAAATCATCTCTTGGTAGATGATATGAGACAGAGAATAGCTGGAGTTTTTTTAGTCTATCCATGTAGTACATGTGTTTAAGGCCTAGGATCCTCTTTGTGAGGAACTTTTGCGGCCTTTCCAGCTGTTGCCTGTGTCTAGTGAGGTACATGCCAAATGAGCATTATACTTGATGACTGGGCTAATGAAGGAAGAGTAGAGAGAGATGATGATCTCTTTCTTTCCTGGACACATAACCCTTGGTAATGAGATGCACCACACAAAAGGACTTTCTGACCACAGTGGCAATGTGGTGGTCGAAGGAGAAGTTGCTGTCAATCTGTCTCCCCAGAGCTTTTATAATGCCTCCAGTGTTCAGTGGGCTCCCATCAATGTGGTAATTAGTCGGAACTGAGTTTTTCCCAAAGGGGAAGATGACGCATTTTTTGGCATTACGCTTAAGTCCATGGTTTCGACACCAGTCATTCGTCTCAGTGAGGCCTTTCTGCAGGATGTCTACATTACTTGGGGAGACAATAATGGCTCCCAGCTTGCAGTCATCTGTGAACTTGGTCAGCCAGAGTCCCTCTGTGTTGGTCTGGACTTCTGAGAAGTAAATGCCAAACAAGAGAGAACCCAGGACCAATCCCTGTGGGACTCCACTCGTGACTAGTCAGCAGTCTGACTTGGAGTCTGCTACTTTCACACTGTGGGTTCTGTCTGTAAGCCAATTTGCAACCACCTAGTGATATAGGGGTTGATGCCTAGTTTGGCAAGATTATCAATAATTTCTAAGTTGGGAATGGTATCAAAGGCCTTGGCCAGAATGAGCTAGGCTGTATGAACTGCCTTGCCCTCATCCACAGCACTGGTGACTGACTCAAAGAAGTCAACTAGGTTGAGCAGGTATGATCTACCTTTCACAAAACCAAACTATGTGGGATCTAGGGTTTGTAGATTCCCTATATCCTTGTTAATTAGGTCCATGATGATGTGCTTTATAGCCTTACGTATCAGACTCCTCAGGCTAATGGGGCAATAATTCCCAGGGTCTGTAGTCGCTTCCCCTTTATGGAGAGGGATGACTGTAGCAGTGCATCATTCAGAAGGGACAAAGCCTGTGGTGAGGCTGTGATTGAACAGGGCACACAGATGTGGTGCCAGTTCACTTTGTAGTTCATGTAGAACACATCTAGGGATACTGTCAGGTTCCATGGAAGCTGTATTCCTGGCCTAGGACAATGTAGCTTTAACCTGTGCTGCAGTAATGCTGGGTGCCTGGCAGTCCTCTGGTATTGTGATTGGTCCTATGGGGAAGGGATAAAGTTGGCGCTAAATCTGTGGGCCAGTATGTTGGCAATATCTGTTGGCTGAGTATAGGAAGTGCCATTGTGCAGTAACTCAGGGCAAATCTGAGTATTGCCGTGGAGATTCTTGATATAAATATAGAAGGCTTTGTGTTTTTAGTCTCTGCCACAATTCTGCCTTCATAGCTGGCTTTAGAGGTTTTGATGAGGGATCTCATCTTTTTGTTGAGGCTAATAAGGGATTTTTTCCAGTCCTGGGAATTCACCTTTTTCTGCAACAGTTTCTTCCTTCTGTTATAGAGTTTATTAATGGCAAAGGACCACTAGATTGGCTTCCTTTTTTTGGAGGAGAGTGTCTTGGTTCTGTTGGGTATGTCTAGTTCTATGCATTTATGTAGTTGTTTGTACAGTGCACTGGTGTATGATTCGGCAGTCATGAATCTATTTTCCACTGACATGGGTGCTGTGAAGTTAGCCACCTCTGTGTTTTTAGAAGCTCAAAGTCAGATTTGGAGAAGTTTTTCATGGTGGTTACCTTTGCGGGGGGTGTTGGTGAGATGTGGATTTCCATAGTGATTAATTTGTGGTCAGATCTAACAAGAGAGGAATTGACTACGGGTGTAGAGCAATGGTTGCTCATGTTAGTAATAACCAGGTCAAGGATGTTGTTTCCTTTAGTGGGTGTAAGAATGAGCTGGTCGAGGGCATTGGAACTGATGAATTCCAGTAAGCGTTGGGCCGGTGTATTGGTGCATGAGTAGTTTTCCCAGTTGATGGAGAGGTAGTTAAAGTCAGCTAGTATGAGTGTTGGGTTGGACCCTAATAGTTTCCAGGGTACTCAGAAACATGGAGTGAGAGTCTTGGAACATAGTTGGGGACCTATAGCAGGCTACAACCTGAATCGGCATCTTACTCAATGTTAGTTGTACCTGAAGTATCTCAGATGCATTATGCTGGGCTACTAGTCTGGAGGTGTGCATATCCTTTATGACTATGGAGACACCACCACCTTTGGAGCTTCAGTCCATGTTCTGGGGCCGAAAGGTGTGGAATGAGTTATAGCCGGGTAGCACAGGGGTGCTTTCTGCTGCTTTAAACCAGGTCTCTGTTACAGCACAGATGTCGATGTTCTCCATTTTGAGGAATGCTTCGAGCAAGTGCATCTTGAGATTTAGACTTCTAGCGATGAGCAGCATGACCCGCAGATTGCATTTATTTATAGCTGTTACAGTGGTAATATGGTCCTTGGAACATCACCTAAAAAAGGCACTATAGGGGTGGCAAGAGCCTTAGCCAGTATCTGGAAACCCAGGGGTGACAGATGCAGGCCATCTCTAGCAAAGCATCGAGGTCTGTCAGTCATGTCATCCCAAGCAGACAAATATTGGATCCCCTTAGAATGACACCAGAAACTTAGCCAATTATTGAAGCCAATCATTTTCTGCTTGTACTGCGGTATCATTCTGGGTGATGGTAGGATGCTGCACAGGGCTAGGGTCATACCTGCCTGGTTACATAATCTGAGAGCTCCTCCATGTCTCTTTTCATGTAGTCCAGGGAGGTGTGTCTCAGGTCATTCACACCCACGTGGACAGTGACAGAGTCATACTTGTACTTGTTGTGGAGTGACCTGAGTGCATGTGTTATGTGTCAGATTCTGGCACCTGATAGACAGCTGACTTTACCTTCTCCTTATTCATCCTAGTGAGTGGGATATCAGTGTGCCTCACTATCATGTCACCTATGATTAGTGTATTCAGCAAGCTGTTTTGCCTTAGGCGCTTAGATTGAGGGGCACAAAGTGTAGGTGAGCTATGTGTCTTGTGTTTTGTGCTGTGTTGTGGTGGTGGAGTGCATTTCTGCCTTGGAGGTCTCTGCTGTTTGGGTAGATTTCTATTGACAGCCTCCACAAAGGTGGGTGTGTGGCTTGTGTTTTTATGTGAGAGCTGTGATGGTGGGTGTTCTGGAGGGCTATGTGTTGCATGTGGTGTGGTGCAGGTGTTGACCTTCTCCTCTTGACCAGCTATTCTGGTCTTGGCTTGAGAGTGCATGGCTTCCAATTTGGATATATAATGCCTCTCTCACAAGTCTGAGTGTTGGGAGATAAGAGGAGACAGTTGTCTGTGTACATGAGGCAGTTGCTACACTGTCTCAGAATATCCAAGTTCACCAAGTTAATAGGAGAAAGCACAGGGAACTGACCTTTAGACATGCCAGGAGGGATGGTCATTATTACTAAGTACTGGACCTGTTTCCTTATGTATTCCTTTTGCAGGAAAAATGTCAATCTGTACAGAGCACTGCCAAAAACTTGAGGGGAAACTAATACATAGACCCTGAAAATTTAAGGATGAAGTATTTAGGCAGATATTCTGAAGTTAGGAAGAAATTAAGCAGTACTTACTGAAAACAAAGAATTACCTTGTCAAGAATGATGAAAAGAAGGGAGTCACATGAATGGCTACTGCCTGGCTACTACTAATGCTGGTCTCAGCACAGCTTCACTCGGTTGGGATACAATACTCCTTTGCTTCTTCTCTCCAGAAGCAAAATTTTTAGCACCAATCCCAAGAAGGGAAGCAGGCCACAGCCTGTTTGGTGATCCACAGTCTTGTCCCAGATGATGCAAGGGTCTGCAGGCTTGTAGCAATTTTTCTGGTGGATGCCTCAAACAGCAACCAGATCAATCAGGTACTTTAAGCGCAGACACTCACCCTCCAACCAGAAAGAGTCAGGAATCAATTAACTCTGCTCCTACTCTTGCCAGGATCAAAGTATAAGCACAAATTCCAAGCTGTCACCTTAAGCTTTCTGGTGATCAGCAGTCTACAGGAAATAATGTAACTGCACTCTTCCTCTCACCTGGAAAAAACAGAAGCACTAATCCCAAAATTATTACTGAGAGGCAGAATTTGGGCTTTCCAATAACTGGTGGTCTTGCAACAGATGCTTAAAGGTAAGATGAAAAAATGGTTTATCCTAAAGACTAAAGTGTGCGCTAGAGGAGTTAGATGTGAAAATAGGTAACTTAAGTTTTACCTGTCTAAAAAGTTAAGTTTTAGTGGAGAGTCACTATTTTTAAAACAGCAAGATAGATTAAAAGGGGGTGTGGTCACTTTTGTATTCTGGTACTATGTAATACAGTAGGATGGCCAATAAATTTAAATAGTTGAAGGGGAGTGATTTCACAAAATGATAATTTTGTGCTTACTCACACCAGCCAGTAAAAGCAGAGAGGAAAGAGATATATGGTCAAATTAACATAAGGGGCAGGCAACTAGAAAGACAGTGGTGCTTAAGAACACAACAGTAACTGGATAGAAGGGTGGACATTTTTTCTGTCTGACTCACAAGAGACAGAGCTGTGGTCTCTTTTCAAATTCTTATACATTACACACATTTACATAAATCATTTACATAAAATACAATTATATTTTCAAAAGATGATAATGTTACATATATATAACTTAAATGTTTCTTACAAATCAGGGAAAGAGATGCATATTACAGGTGCATTGAACAAAGTTTATTTGAAAAACAGTCTAGAGGAACTGCTGCCTGTAACTGTATATCTACTGATTTAAAAAAATGTGCCAAAGACCAGAAAGTGCATAGGAACTGCTTCAGAAGTGTACTTACTGAAGCATAAAGTAATAAAAGGGTGATTAAAAACAAAAGAAAAAAGTACTAGTGCAGATACAGACATAGTAAACTACTATAATGGTACTGTAATAAGAATAACCCTGTTCGGTGTATATTACTTAAATCAGACAGAATCATGCCAAATAATCTCCTGAAGGAAAATGCTAGGCAGAATAAATGAAGCTCATCTTGGAATACTGAATCATAATGAAAGAGCACATAAAACCATGTTTTGACCAGAAATAACTCAACTGAGAGAGATATATCAAACGAGAAAGATGATGGTAAAGAAGTGTTATATTTGTAATGTTTCTCTAGGAATAATATAAATAAGAAATAATATTACAGAATATTCCAGAAAGGCCTTAAAGCAAACTAGCAACTGATTTGTTCCATTTAAAACATTCACACTCACTGATCTCTTTTGATTGCAATTCAAAATTTCAAGAGGTAATCAAAATAAGAGAAGTGCCTCTGCCAATGGGATGACTGCAATTAGGGGTATAGAGAAAAGGCAAGAGGGGTGTTGAATTTACTAGAGAAAACTAGTAAAGGAACAAAGGTATTAGGAGCAAATAATTAGAGAGGGAGAGGTAATAAAGTGAGAAGAGGACAAGAATGTATTTAGACTATAAACTAGAGACTGCCTTCCCTGTCAGGGATTGATATCAGAGAATAGGCAAAGAGAAATAAATAGGGGAATCCTAAGTGAAAGACCATCACTAGTAGAGTTTTAGAATAATCTAGAACAGAAGCTGCTCTTAATAAATGGATAATTTGTAAGGCATATAAAATATTGCATAATATCTGTAGCAATTAGTCAGAGGAAGTTAGAAAGGATTGGGAAGAGAGATTCAATTAGCAATTCCCAAAGAAACAATGTGGGGATATATGCGTGGCTCCAAAATATGTAGCAAAGTCTAGAAGATTTAGGATCTTTGCTCGGAAGTGTTTGCATAGGTATTTTTATATCCCAAGCAGATCCCAAAGAATTTTTCCTGAGGTAGATTGTAAATGTTGGAGGTGTGATGGGGAAGAAATAGGTAATTGGGAACATATTTTGGGAGTGTAATAAGTTGGCAGACTTTAAAAAGTCTCTGCAAACTACTCTATAAGAAATACTGCTTGAGCAAGTTGGTGTAACTAAGGAAATTATTTTTTGAGCTGTGATACAGAATCAGAACTGCCTAGACGTAGTAAGGCCTTGCTGAATTTGATTCTGGTGGTTGTCAAAAAGAAGTCACTAGAAAGATAATTTCATTATTTCTAAATCTCTTATATTATTCAACACACCTGTACCTCAAAGTGTTAAAAAGGTTAAGCTTCCCTTGTTATGGTCTATTCTAGCAGTGGCTAGGAAAATAATAACTAGAAATTGGATTTCAGATACACCTCCTTCGTTCAATGAATTTAAAAATGTTATGAATATAGTGTGCCATATGGAAATAAACACAATTAGGACAAGAACAAATAGAAAAACATCTTATTATATTGTATGGGATAATTTACAAAATTTGTTAAAAAAATTCTAATTTCAATAGCATGGTATTTTAGTTTAATTGATCTGATTGTAGTGGATGTCTTTGTAAATACTTTAGTTGTTTTGTTGAATATTATAATAATACCTATTTTTAATTACTTGTATAAAATTGTTATGATATTTCTCTTATATGTTAAAACAATAAACCTGTTTTGAAAAAAAAAAAGAAGTCACTAGAAAATGAAAACCAAAGCTTAAACCAACTGTACTAGAAGTAGTGAATGTAGTAACCAAGATAAAACAACTGGAAGTGGGATCTTTAGAAAAGGGTAGGAGCAAATTACATAGAAAAAAAATGGGAACTGTGGGAACAATACATGCAAAATAAAGTTTTGGAGAAAGAATGAGGTTTAAAGGAAGGCAGGAATTGAATGGGCTTTGTAATGTTTGACTGACAGTGACTAGAAAGATTATTAGTGATGTATAATGTTTGCAACTGAAAATATGTCAATATGGCTGAATTTATACAAATGTATGATTGTCTATGTCATAAGTGATAATTTAATAAACATGCTTCTTGTTTAAAAAAACAAGAGAGATGTTATCCATTTCTGTCATAATTCTGAAGATATGGAATTCCTGATGTCCTTATCATATATAATGGTAGCCAGATTGTAAGCCCAAAACTCTATATAGTTTCAGAAGAATGAGATTTTTTGCACATTAATACCTGTACAGGATATCCACAATTCAATGGGTAAGTGAAAAGAATTGTATAAAGTGTAAAAATATAATGAGAAAATGTACTGCAAGTGCAAAGGAAGACCATTCTTCAGCTTTGTTAGAATACCTCAGCCGCCACTTTTGTTCTCACAGTACTTTATGGGATCTGAAATCTAGTGCTCCAAAATGTGGTAGTTGCCAATAGAGTAGCAGGTTGTAACTCCATAAAACTAACTGTGGCAGAGATGCCTATATTTTTTTTTACTTGATCTGCCTTTTTCACCTGTTGTTCTTTTGCTTTCTTGTTATAACACCTCTGCTGGTATTTTGTATCACTTTTGATTTTATTGGAGCATTCAGGTATTGTTTTCCGTGTACTGCTACTATCTGTAATTACCACACTTCTGAATTACACTGGTTTTAATTATTATACTACATTGTTAAGTCTTGTGGTACTCGTACCTGTACCCTGAGTCATTTGTTTTTCTTATAGTACTGTTTACTTAGTATCTGATTGGCTAAACTGATTGTGTTACTGACCACAAAGTATCTGATTACTACTACTGCATCTTGATACTGTCTGCTTATCTCCATGGTCAGCATAGTACAGTAAGCCTCCTACATGTGAATGGCTCTAAATTATATGCTCAGTGACATTTCCTTGAACATATAATCATCGACACCTAAAGAGTGAATGCTGTAAAGTGAGAACGGCCACATCCGTGAATTTTTTCCTCGGGAAAAATTCAAGGGGCCATACACAAAAAAGACAAACTTCAAAACTCTAATCAAGTGGGGGGCTTCGCCCACCACACCCCCCAACATGAGGGTCTGTACCCCCACACACCCCCAACTAAATATACCAACTCTGAGATCACTCGACATTGGGGAAAGGGGCAATTCCCAATAACCTAGTACCTACCTATGAACAGACAACTGAATTTTTTCCTAAGGAAAAAATTTGAGGACATGGACGTTCATGCTTTAGAGAGTTTGCTCTTTAAGTGTCGATGATTATATTTTGAAGAAAAGTCTCTTCAAGCATATAATATAAACACCATGTGAACTCCCTCATCAGAAACTACTATATCTTGTACAGTCTCCATACCTCTGAAAATATCATTATATTACTTTGGTTCAGCATTGCACTCTAAACCTCTTAAAAGAGAGCCATCAGAACACCACTGGACTGCAGACAACCCTTATGTAATCTGTTGCCAGCCTATTTGCATTAGGTACTTCAAGGCAGTGCAACAACTGTCATGTTCACTGGCATCCTATTCTTGTTACTTAACACTAAACCTAGTTGCAAGAGGTGTAGATACCTATTTAAACTGCAGGCAAGCCTCTCTAATTGTCTAGATGTCAGGGCATACCAACTTCTACCACCACAGTACAGCACAAACATTAAGTCCATACCACCACAGTACAACCTGAACATTAACCCACATATACTGCAAAATTAAACAAGTCCCTCCAAAAGCCTCCTAGACAACAAACCACTTCTCCCCCCTTACCTGCCATGCATTTTACAGCATCTTCTGCAAGCAAGAGTTACTCAAAACAATATGCTTATGCACAAAAATACTTATTAAGGGACCTGAATCTACACTGAAACATACAAAGAACATGTTGCTGGGATTGCTATCATTATCAAAGAATCCCCTACCTATGGAATAAACTTCCACTACACATCAAACAAAGTAGTGAACTAACTCTCTTTAAAATAAGCTTGGATGAGTGGATTGGGCAGGTTGTAAATTCACTTGTGGTCTGATTGGGCAGGTTGTAAATTCACTTGTGGTCTGATTGGGCAGGTTGTAAATTCACTTGTGGTCTGATTGGGCAGGTTGTAAATTCACTTGTGGTCTGATTGGGAAGGTTGTAAATTCACTTGTGGTCTGATTGGGCAGGTTGTAAATTCACTTCTGCTCTAGTTCCTGAGACCCACATGCATAGAGGAAGCAAGGAGTAGGAAGTACAGTACCTAAGGTCTGAATGGTCTAATAGAGTGATTGCCTAGTATACACTTTGGAACATATGGGCCTAATATTACTCTTCAACCAAGTAGCCTGTCATCTTTGTAACTCATGACTAGAAAAAAATAATAATTACAATTGTCAGTATAACTGAAACCCAGATCAATGCTACTTATAAAAGAAATGGGGTTGAAAGCTTAGGAAAGACAGAAGCTCTACTAGCTATTGGAAAGTGACTCAGCAGAGGGCACAAAGAAGCTCTTGTCAATTTACAAGGAGATGAGAGAAGTACAGAGACTCATCAGACAACATGCATAATGGGTGCCAGTAAAAATCTGCTGACTAGTCCAGAGGACAGAGTGGAAGGACTACTTTAAGCTGCTTCTGAATGAAGAAAAACACATAGAAACTATACTGTCACACAGAAGAGTACACATCTCAGCCAGCACCCTGTGCCAGACCTGCAAACTAGTGCACCACCCCCTCAGCTCTTTAAGTGAAGAGTAAAACAAAAAAGGACTTCTTTAAAACTGCAGGATGCCAGCTGGCTGGCTTCCTACAGATAGTACCAAATACTTTCCCCCAAATGTTCAAGTGAAGAGTCAAAAAAAAAGTAACTCCTGCCACAGCCAGTTAGGTCCTGTTTCTATGTCCTGCCCCCAACCTCCTACCTCTCAATTAGGTAAAAAAAAAGAAAAAAAAATCTTTATTTCTTTTTAAACTGTAGCAAACTGCTTGCCACAAATGTAGTAGGAAGTTGTTGCAGTTTATACCCTGCACAGAGAACTATAGCACTTGGGTTTTAGTTAAAAAAAAGAAACACATTTTTTTTTTTAAACTGTAGCAAACTGCTTGCTATAAATACAGCAAACAATTGCTACAGTTTTGCCCTGCAATCCTGCAATGAGTGTACAGTACTCAGGTTTCAGTTTAAAAAAAGTTTTTTTGTTTTTTTTTTACTTTGAAACTGTAGCAAACTACTTGCTGCAATGTATAAGGTAGCAAGCAGTTGATGCAGTTTAGACCACACACAGAGCTACAGTACTACCATTTCAGTTAGAAAAAAACAAGACTTTTTTACTTTTGAACTGTAACAAACTGGTTGCCACAATGTATCAAGTTGTTGCTACAGTTTAGACCCACACAGGGTGGCCGCGGTGGAGGTGCTATGGTAGCGTTGTCGCCTCACAGTAAGACGCTGTCCAGTTCAACTCTCTGCTAGAGCATCTTCTGCATGGAGACATGCGTGAATGGGCGTACCTTCGTTTAAGGTTGTGCGTCAGGGCTGGCAACCCAGTACATAAAAATCAACTGCCAATCATTAGCGGACCGGAGTTCCGCTGTGGCGAACCCTAACTTGGAAAAGCCGAAAGAAACAACAACAACAAGAAGCAACAGGGTACTAAAGCACTCAGGTTTGACTATAAATGAAATAGTAGTGTTTGAAAGTCAGTATGCATTAAGCATTGATTGAATTAGCCAGTTACACCCCTTCAACACTTTGCACCCAGAGTAGTTGCCCCCTTCACCCCACCCAAGCTACACTACTGCTGTCACACACACAGCCTACTGTGAATGAGGAAGGAGAACCCTCTCTAGAAGCAGCATGAAGTGTACTAAGGAAAATGAAGTCGCAAAAGCACCGGGCTGAGATGAATTCACAGCAGATACAATCAAGATATTGGGTAATGAATGAGAGGAGAAATTTCTCCTGCAAATATGCATCAATATATGGACAGAGTGAACTATATCCCAGGTGACTGCAAAATAAGCATTCTAGTGCCAGTGTACAAGAACAAAAGGTATATTAAGAAATATGTGAAGTACGGTGGTATCAAACATCTGTCACACTACATGAAAGCACTGAAAAAGATAACTGATGAATTAATATGCAGAGTAGTATAAAGTAAGTTTGGAGATGAGCAGTCTAGTTTCAGTTCAGGATGCTGTACATCTGACAAAGAAGTTATGTACTCACCATAACGTTCCATGTGTGTTGTCCATCTTCGCCTTCATTCTTACTAGGTTGGGTTTGGATCCGATCCTTGGATCTGACCCAGCCTTACATTCAAGCTTGAGGTCTTCTGCCAGCTTGTGGCCAAACCCTATCCCAGCATGCACCAGAAAACCTCCCCAGATCTTGTTTGCTCTTATAATAATGGTATGAAAGTATCACAGTAAAAAACAACTCAGAATCAGATAAAGAAGGTCACAGATTAAGGTAATCCAATTATACAGACTCAGTTTTCAGGATAAAAATGGTTGGGGGAATGGAGGTTGGGATGTAAGAATGAAGGTGAAGATGGACAACACACATGGAACATTATGGCAAGTACATGACTTCTTTATATGTTGTTGTCCTATCTTGCCTTTATTCTTACTAGTTGGGACAGCATCCCTAGCACCATCTTTCTTGGGAATCTCAAGGGAGAATATTCTTCAGAATCATGGACCAAAAGATGCCCTGTTCCTGGAGGCTAAATCGACTTTGTAATGAGTGATAAAGGTATGTGGTCTTGCCCATGTTGCCGCAGCACAAATGGTATCAATTGGTAGTCTAGCCAGAAAAGCAGAAGAGGTTGCAATGGCTCTTGTAGAGTGGGCTTTTATTCTATGGGGAAGATCTCTGTTTTGTGACTTATAGATGAAAGTTATGCAATCTGAAAGCCATTTTGAAAGTGTTATCTTAGAGGCCGGGGTACCTTTCTTTGAGTCTGAAAAGGAGATAAAAAGCTGGCCAGATTTTCTAAATTCTTTAGTTCTGTGCAAGTACAAATGTAACTGTCTATGCACATCCAGTTGATGTAACATGTATTCTGCCTTATTTTCATAATTTGGGTAGAAGACTGGCAGCTCTATAAATTGGTTCAAATTTAAGTCTGAACATACTTTGGGCAAAATTGAAGGGTTTGCTCATAAGGATACCCTGTCCGTATGGAAAATCAAGTATGGGGGCTTTATAGACAAGGCTTGCAGCTCTAACACTCTTCTAGCAGAGGTAATTGCTATCAAGAGAATAGTTTTCCATTTCAAAAACTTGCGTTCACAAGATGATGCTGGCTCAAACGGGGGAAAAATTAAATGAGATAGGATGAAATTTAAGTCCCATGGCGCTGGAGGGTCTCTGATAGGTGGTCTTAATAACAAAGTACCTTTAAGAAAAGATTTGTGCAGTCTATGAGACATAATATTGAGGCCAGACTCACCTAAATGGAAATTGGATATCGCTGCTAGCCGAACTGTAATGGTAGCCGCAGCTGCACCTTCATTGAATAGCTTTGCTAGGAATTCTAGAATGGAATTCACTGGGACAGAAAAAGGGTCAATGTGATTATGAGAAGACCATAAGGAGAATCTTTGCCATTTACTTCTATATATCTTTCTTGTTGAAGCTTTATGAGAGGAAAATAGGATGTGTTTAACTGATGGGGAGGTTAGGAAACCTGCCTATTGTTGGAATTGGAGCAGCCAAGCTTTCAATTTGAGGGTCTAAAGGGAAGAGTGGAGCATTCCTGATGCACGAGTCAAAAGGTCTGGAACCGGGTCCAGCAACCAAGGCTCCTCCTGAAGATGAGGCCATAGAAAGGAGAACCAAATTTGATGAGGCCAGTATGGGACGATGAGTATCAAGTTCTTTCCCAAGAAAATGTATTTCTGAAGTACTTTGGGTATTAGTGGAAAGGAGAGAAAGGCATAGAGGAGACCCGAGGACCAATTGTGAACAAGTGCATCCCTTGGTGACTCCCCTAGAGGGGGAATAAGGGCAAAATAGCATTTGGCATTCATGTATGTTGCAAAAAGGTCCCAGCAAGGCTGGTCCCATTTGTGGAAAATCTTTTCCGCTACTTCCTGTTTCAGGGACCACATGTGAGGCATCAGAATCGCTCTGCTGAGCCTGTCTGCTATCACACTGGATTTCCCCGGGATGTGCACTGCTATCAGAAAGCGTTGGGAGGAAGTCGTCCACTGCCATACTCTCAGGTCCTCTTGAGAAAGAGGGTTAAGATCTGGTTCCTCATTGTTTGTTTATGTACCATATAACTGACACATTGTCTGTCTGAATTGCAATAGTTTCAGCGAAAGAGAGTCCTGGAATGCTTGCAATGCTAGAAGCACCGCTCTCATCTCTACGACATTGATGTGCAAGTGGGCCTTGTGAGTCTGCCGGGTGCCTTGGACTGTTTTTCCCAGATAATGCCCCCCCACCCTGAGAGGTGCCCATGGTCACTGTGGTCAGTGGTTGGAGAAGTACAAATGGTCAACCTAGAGTCACTTGATTGGAGTAAAGTCACCAACAAAGGTCTTTCTTGCAAGTTTCTGTTATTATTATCTTGTGGGACACTGGCAGTTCCTGCACTGACCACTGAGTGGACAGCAGCCACTAGAGAATTTTCATGTGTAGACATGCTAGGGGGATCAGAATTATTACTGCTGCCATGATTCCCAAGACTTTTAGGACTATCCTTGCTTGAGCTTTTTTCTTTGTTAGAAGATATGAAATCTGACGTCTTAGAACTTAAACTCTTTCTGGAGGGAGTCTGGCCATCATGTTTGTTGAATCCACTTCTGCTCCTATAAATACCACATGCTGAGAAGGCAGCAAGGCAGATTTTTCATATTTTATTGTAATTCATAGGCGAGAGCAGAGTTGCAAGGTGGTGTCTCTTGTTTTTATTAGTAAATGCTTGGTGGTGGTGGTTAGGAGCCAGTCTAAGTATGGAAACACCCACAATCCTAGACTTCTCAAATAAGTCACAACTACTGCCATACATTTGGAGAACACTCTGGGGGCTGTAGTGAGGCCAAAGGGCAGAGCTTGAAAGTGGTAGTGACTGGCTGCCAGCTAAAAGTGCAGGTGTCTCCTGGATTGCCTGTCCATTTTTATATGGTAGTACAGTGTTACCATCCAGAACTTGGACTTTCTTATTGATTTGTTTAAATTGCTGAGAGCCAGTCTTGGCCTCCAGTCCCCTGTTTTCTTTGGAACTATAAAGAATCTTGAGTAAGTTCTGGATCCTATTTGGTCTGTGTGGACTGTATGGATGACTCTTTTGTCTAGCAACTTTTGAATTTCTAAAGTTGCCTGTTCCCTTTGACTGAGTAGAATGTCTGGAACCTTTTTTATGTTTGAAATGGGGAAGGAAAAGGGTATGGTGTAACCTCTGGATATGATGCTTTGTACCCATTTGTCTTTTGTTATTTCTTGCCACTCTCCTAGGTACAAAGGATAAGAGGCCCCTGAGTGCCTCCAGAGATGTACAGATGGGCCTCCATTCAGGAGCACTAAAAGGGCTTAACAAAGAAAGAATCTATGTCGCCCTGATTCTGCAGAGCCCCTCTGCTATGTGGTTGGCGTCTTCCATTACTACTTCCCTCTCTGCCCCTGGAGGAAGATTCACCACGTGTCCCAGAAACCTCTCTCAGATTTTTGGAACCACATTTTGCCACTTCCTTTCTGACCTTTGGGGTATGGTCTGGTAGGCATGGAAAAATGGACTCCTATGGCAGACAGAGTCTTTCCTTCTTGCTCACACCTTGACTTTGGGCCCGAACAGAGATGAGCCATCAAATGGGGCATTCACAAAGGAAGATTTAAAGGGCTCTGCAAAGTCACACAACCCCATCCAAGAATGTCTCCTTAGGGAAATTCCTGAACCCACTGCTCTACTTGCTCCATCTGTTACATAAGAAATCAGTCCCAGGGAGGCATTGACAACTGAGTTTAAGATAGAGAGCTGAGAGGATATTTTATCCAAAACTCCTTCAGCCACTGAACATTGGAGAGTATCCCCTAGCTCTTTCAGGAGGTCTCTCTGCAACCTAGTAAAATGATAAGGTAATTCAGTGATCTGAGGGAAAAAGTCACTGAAGAAAAAACGTGCTTTCCATATCTGTCCATTATCCAAGACTCCTTGTTCAGTGGAGGAACAGAAGAAGATGTCTCTGAGAGTTCCTTCTTGGTGCTTGCCACCACCACCATAGCATCTACTGGGACTCCCTTGGTTACAAAGGTCTTGACTGGTGGGTATGTGATAAACTTGCTTGGCCTCCTAGGAACAGGGTCAATCTGGAGACTCCCGAACTTTGAGAAACTAGGTCCATAAGTTTGTCGAAAGGTGGAGGCACCCAAAAGGAGGAAGGGTGAGATCCGTAGGCCTTCAGGTATATGGACTCTGTTGAAGGGTTGGTGGACTTCCAGCTGCCTCTCTGTTTCAGCATTTCCATCAGGAGGTGATCATGGATACCCTTCAGCTTCGGTCAGGTCTGTATCAGAAGTAATGGACTCCTCTGGGGAGTCAAAATGCTTCCTCTTGCATAATCTCTTCTGAGGGACCTCTATAGAAGGGCACTCTGTAGAGGTGTCAGAAGAGTGGAGGGGGGGCATAGGATCTCTGTGTTCCTGTGAATGCAAGGGTATAGAGGCAGACATTGGTGCTTTTGGGGGTAGAACATCTGGAGATAACAGTGGAGCTGTCTGTGGAGATAGCACTCTCCTCATCACCTCAAAAGCCCCCTGTCACTGATCCAAGGATTTCCCTGGATCTGAAGAAGTCGAGGGAACCCCCAGAATCAAGGACAATGGGCTCGAAGCTGAGGTAGGAGCCGAGCTTACCCGAGCTGATGCCCCAAGAG
Source organism: Protopterus annectens (assembly GCF_019279795.1). NCBI lineage: Eukaryota > Metazoa > Chordata > Ceratodontiformes > Protopteridae > Protopterus > Protopterus annectens. Next base: position 415,244,123 of record NC_056751.1, read on the forward strand.
GCAAGGCGAGATCCGACAACTGTCTGATCCAACTCTCCTCCCCGGACCCAACTGGAGAGCATTGGCTCCTAGACTCCTTGAGCTCTGATGGAGCTGAGGACATTGGAGCAATGGTCGGATCTGAAGAGCCTGTCATAGGTCTCAGATCCGAGGGTTCCACTAACATCAGCTCCAGATCTTCTGACTCCAAAGTCCGGGGTTGAATCAGAGGAGAAATCAGAGTAGAAGAGGTGGATGCAGTATGATCCGAAGCCCTTGAGGTTGGATTCAACAACAATTTGGCCAGGACTGGTGTCTTCAACAGCCTCTGTACCACTCGATCCACATCATCATCATTGGAAAGTCTCCAGGAAGACCGACTCAATGGAGTTGGAGACTTAGAATGCTATAAAATTTGTGACATCAATTTAGGGGAGAACAGCTCCAAAAAATGGAGATTGGCTCTGTATTTCAAACTCTGTCGGCACCGAGACAAATCGTGTAGGAGCTGAAGATTTTTTCAGATCCAATAGGCTTTGGATCCAGTGTAGAAGTTTTGGAAACCTTTTTTGACGGCTCAGATAAGGTAGACTCTTTCCAGACTTGTCTGATTTTGAAGTTGGAGAACTGTCAGTTTTAGATAAACCCGGACCTTCTTTTATAGCTTCTGAGAAGGGGGCTTTCAATAGTCCTCTCAATATCAACTTGTTCTTTCTCTCCAGGAGAGCTCTGTGGTTAAAAGCATGACAAATAAAGTAGGACTCAGGGAGATGGACAGCTCCAAGTCAAAAGATGCAAAGCCTGTGTCTATCACTTAAGAGCATTTTCTGCCCACAGCCCTCACATTGTTTGAAACCTAATGGTTTTGAATCCTTATTAGGCGTTCTGACAGAGAAAAATGTAGTAAAAAAAATCACAGAAGTTTTTCAGACAAGTTTTTTTTTTTTTAACACTAACAGCAGTTATATGAAAGAAAAGGGGAAAATAGAGGGAAATAAAGGAGGGCACAGCCCTCTAACTTAAACAGTCTAGGCACAGGAGATGGAAAGGGAAAGAGAAAGCCCTCAACTTAAATGGGGTAAAAGGAAAGGCAGTTCTCTAACTTAAATGAACGGTTTTCAATAGGACTTCAGAAAGAGAAAACAGACAAACGACAGGAATAAGAGCCCTCTAACTTAAAAGGGCTATTTATCTTTTAAAAGGAGAAGCCAGGAGAGGGACAACAAGGCCAGAATGAAAGACAATGTTTAATAGCAGAAAGCAGCCACAAAAATGGAAACAAAACTATCCAACAGAAAATTAACTATGTGAAGATAAATAACAGCCAAAAAATAACTTTTTCCAAAGTTGAAGAGAAAATAAAGAATATATTTAGCCAGAGCTAGCAGAACGAGCACCAATCTTGTTTAGTGGCAGATGAGATCTGGGGAGGTTTTCTGGTGCGTGCTGAGACATGGTTTAGCAATGAGCTGGCAGAAGACCTCAAGCTTGAATATAAGGCCAAGTCAGAATCAAGGATCGGATCCAAACCCAACCTAGTAAGAATGAAGGCAAAATAGGACAACAACACATCTGATCTTTACAGTGAGTCAGATAGTGGAGAAAAAGCTAGAGATGACTTTGAAAATGCATACAACATAATCCCAAGAAAGTGAGCTGGTCAGTCTTGTGATGGTTCAAGGTGCTAGAAACACTGGTAGAATTAGTGCAGCCCATGAACAAGGATCCAGTGACACATGTATGAACAGTGTTCAGACTTACAGATCAGTTCACAGAGGGAGTGGGTGTTCATCAAGCTTCAGATCTGATCCCATTCTTGATCGGGTCTATATTAGATCAGCAAACGCTTAAACAAGAGAATGCTGATTGATTGACCTTATTTTCACGAAAGTTAAAAATATCGAAGCAACAGAAACTCAGTTTTTTTCCTAGGGAAAGAATTTGGTTGTCCATTTCTGTTGCTTCGGTATTTTCAGTGCTGTGGTGGAAAGTTACAAGTCAGATTCAGGTAAGTGTGCAATTGTGTGGATGTGAGTGTTATGGTGGGTTAGGTGAGTTAGGGTTAGGGCTCGGGTTAGATATGTGTGCGATTGTGTGAATGTGAGGGTTAGGGCGGGTTTAGGTGAGTTAGGGTTAGGGAGCGGGTGAGGTAAGTGTGCGATAGTGACGGACCTTAGGGTTAGGGTTTGGGTTAAGGTAAGTGGATAGTTAGTGGTGTGTGCATAGTTTAGTGTAGGGTAGGTGTCAGATTTTAGGTGTATGTGTGTGGATTTCTGTTTGTTTGGTTTGCTTGTGTTGTGTGTATGTGTTTTGGATCAGCGATTTTTTTTCCCTAGGAAAAAAATCGCTGATCTGACAGTTCGAGATTGTAAGCTTTCACTTACATAAGGTCGATCAATCAGCATTCGTTGATCTAATATAGACCCTTCTTGATCATATTGGTGATGGCCTACATTAACAAATCATAAATTAGAAGAAGATGAAAACTGAGATGGAGAGATAAATACTGAAACAGGTTAACAACTTCAAGAATCTTGGGAGAGGTGGTTGAGGAGAATGGAAGTATGAATAAGGATGTTCGAGCAACACTCAGAGGCTCTGCACCCAACTGGCACAATGTGTCAGGGGTAGTGTGTGACAGAAGACTGCCAAAGAATCTGAAAAGTAAAGTGTACAGAACAGTGGCAAACAGTGCCCCTGTGTGGCACAGCAATCCGGGCAGTGAAAGCTGAGGAAACTTGAGATGAAGTGCTGAGATAGAAAGTAGAATTAAAACTGTGGGAAAGATGATAGCCTAAGAACATCAGAGCTGAAGCCAATGTAGCCACGGTTGCAGGGAAAGGCAAGGAGGGCAGATTACAGTGGTATGGTCATGTTTGTAGGAAAGCAGAAAATGATTTGGCAAAGCAGATTTGTGAGAGCCAAGAAGAAAGCAAAAGAAGAGAACATCCCTCAATGAGATGGATGGAGTATATAAGGGAAGACCTGGGACGGTTGGGTTTAACTATCAAAGAAGGTAGTAGTTGAAGTGAGAGAGGTGCCAACAGCTCGTGTGACCCTCCAACCCCATGTATAAAATAGGGACAAGGGTGATGATGATGAGGGTGACTACTATGGAAGACTTACAAGAAATTCAACTAGTGTTTTAAAAAGGATAGTAGTTAAAGTGCAAAATCCTACAGTCAGACACTATAATGGGAAGCAGTTGTAAAGACAAGTGCAACATTAAGGGAAAGTAAACTGATAAGGAGAAATACAAGACATCTTTTACTGACTTCATTGTAAGACTGTGTCAAGTCCTGTCAACTTCAATTCAGTCCATTACAAGATGTGACAAGAAAATCACAGAAATCATAGACATCTAAGTATCAAGAGAGACATCTGGGTACCCTTGTTGCATGATTCTTCTGATAGAGAAGTTTATGACAAAATCCTTACCAGGATCTACAGAGACTGACTACTCTGTATCTACCAAGATGACTCAGCCAAGTGTACCTGTGTCTGCCTCAGGAATTACTAACAGATCTAGACATGAAAGGATTACTGAAGTTCCTACAGATGAAGTGACTTCAAAGTATGATATGATTTTATAAATGATAAGCAAAAACTGATTTTATATTATTTAGTAGTAAAAGTAATTTCAAAGCATTTGGGACTTATATGTATTTTATGTTACATGCCTAGATACTGTCTAGTAAGTGTCAAGTTTTGCAAAAAGTGTAGTAAGATGAAAACTTTTACTAGTGGTGATTTTTGATGTTAAAAAGTTCCTCCACCTAATGTTTCAAAGTTGCAGTAGTATATGTAATTGTTAGAAGTATGTTACATCCAAAATATAAGATATATATGTATTTAATGTATATACACATAAGCACAGACATACATGTGCCCAGCATTTACAACCATTTTCTTGACTGAGTACACCTCAAATATCTCATTTTGATAAAATGAATGAAAAAAAAAATCATACTGTAGAAGAAATTGCAACCCCCCCCCACACACAACACACACAACCTTCTCAACTGCCCCTGATTTTGCCTCATATTTTTGCTCTGTCCCTCTAAAATATTTGATTTTTCTGGTAAATCACTGAGGATTACAATCAGTCAATATAGTCAGACAGTATAGTATAATAATTATTATTGATCACAAAATGCATGCTGATTTTATTCTGTTTACTTTCTTCTATGTGAATTAGAGTTATATTTAAAAATTGCCCTTGAAATTAGGTCTCTGTTTTGCCATTATTGTTGGCTATGTCCAGAATTCGTAGACAAAGAAGTTGAGAAGTATGTGTCTTTTCTGTCTCTGGCTCACTGTCTCTGTCTCTCTCTCACACACACACACACACACACACACACACACACACACACACACACACACACACACACACACACACACACACACAATCATTTTTCTTTATTTTTTCCAGTCTTGACAAATAAGTCTTAATGGCAAGTTTTTGTAACTGATGCTGCAGTTATTTGTGTTACTTGAATTGCTATTTTTTCCTTTTAATTAACTTTTTATTTTATGCTTGATAAGCAACCATGTAGAGTGAGCAGAAACAACATGGTAGTCATTTTTGAGTCCATGCTTGTTCTGCCATAAAGCTCTGGACTTATGCTTTACTTTGTGATTTCTGCACAGTAATACCCTGTTGAAGACCGTTCTTTCTTCACTACGGTATATTTTACAGTTTAACCCATTTTCTGAAGTGCTGTAATGGTAACCTGTTTATATTTATAGACACACATGGCTTTGACAAACACTCAGGCTTTTCCCCCTCCCACCCCACAGGGGGGCTTTGCCCCTCGCACTCTTTATTGCTATCAACATCAAGGCTGCACAACAGGAAGATGTGGGCAACAACAGTATCGTAAGATCAGATACGTCAGTGTCAGCCAAATACAGCATTTGCCAAACCTGCATCTTTCAATTCATATGATGTAGTAGTTAATTAACTACACCTTGTTGATGTTAATGTAACTGCCAGCATGCACTAAATCCAAGAACTTCTGCCTAGTGATTAAGCAAATCTGCAAAAAACATTATGTTAAACAGAGGTTCCTGTACTTGGATATTTAGCCCTCTGTGAATCTGTGAATCTTTGCTACTAACGTTCATGTTTTAAGTAAGGTAGCATTTCAAAAATTCCATCTCATCCTGACACTTCTGCATGTCTTTTAACATTTTGCTTGGAAAAGTAATTTACTGCTTGTGTTGTCATTTTGAAAAATACAGTTACAACATGCAAGTTCTTTGTACCTAAATGAAGACTTGTGACTGTGTGCTTAACTTGCCTGCAATACGTCCTATCTCTCTTTGATTCTTTGTAGTCCTTGCAGAGTGTTGTTCCATAGAATCCAGTACCCGATTCAGTTTATCCTGCAGTTTCACCATGTTCTGTGATGTTTTGTATTCCAAATCATGGTACCGAAGATTTAGCCGATAAAGTGCCATATCCAGTTCAGACAACCTATTGACTGTGCAGAAAGGGAAATAAGATTAAAGCTAAGAATAGTCAGTAGCAGAGAAGATAACTGAATTCTTCTAAAACTCAATTTCAAAAATCAAGTTTATGGCATCACTTTTATAGAAAAGTTCTACTTGGTCATCAGAAATCAGTGTAGCATATGGAACTGTTAAATATAGTTTGACCTTTCATTGGAATGTGTCAGTGTTTACAAAGATTTTCTTTTAATGTCTTCAGAATACACATAATGCATTTCTTTTTATGAAAACCATAGTTTTATTGGTTATCACCAAGTACAAGAAAGTTTGTCATCACTATATTGGAGAACACAACTTGATAAAGATGATGGCGGGCACAATTGCCTAGACAGAATTTTATAGAAGAGAGATGCGAAAGCAACTCAGTATAAGTTAACTAATCATAATAATAAATTCCCTGTTAAGGTGGAATCATAAATCGGTAAAGATAAAAAAAACAGGGAAAAAAGGGCATAAAACACCTTTCATAAATATCCTAACCACTATAATAAGAAAAAGTTAAAGTTGTGGTGCAAGGAATTATCTTTTACAATAAAATCTCAGAAAACTAAATATGAAGCATATTAGCCAATTGTAGTACAAACACAAAACATGTTTACAAATATATAAATTCCTTTAAAATAATGCTGAGCATACTAATAAGATTTTGAAAGATGGTATACTTATCAATGATCATGAAAAGATAGAAAACACATTTAACATTTAATTAATCATTGTAATAGCAAGGGTGACATACAACTCCCATCTTATGATAAATGATAGATTATTCATTAATTTGCCCTGCTATTACTGATGATTTGTTAGTAAGGGCATTAAACAAAATTAAGGCAGCTACATCTAGTGGACCTGACTATATACCTCGGATTTTTTTGAAAAATTAAAGGATTCTTTAGCTGGTATATTAAAACCTATATGTAACAGCTTACTTCTTTCAGGTTTTGTTTCTGAAATACTGAAAAAATCTACAGTCACTCTATAGTCACTCCTATCTATAAAAGTGGTGACAGACTGACCATACAAAATTATAGACCTGTCAGTCTAACATCATTATTAAGTGCTTCGAAAAATGCACCAGTAAAATAATTATTATTGAAAACAATACTGCATCATTTGATATCTACCAACATGGATTTATAAAGGGTCGATTGACACTTACTCTACCTGGATTTATGATCACATAACTAAAGCCATGGATATTGGTTTATGTACAGGTGTCATTTATTTAGATCAAAGCTTGTGATCTACTATTATTTGACACTACTGACAAAGCCTTACAAGACTTAGAGGTAATAACATATTTGATTAGGTGGATATTAAGTAGGTAGCTAAGGGCTGGGAGATGGTCTGTAATTATACAGGGCAAAAAGATTAGCTCCAGTATATGTTAAATAAGGAGTACCCGCGGTCGTGGTGCTGTGGTAGCATTGTCACCTCACAGTAAGACGCTGTCCGGTTCGATTCTCAGCTAGATCGTCTTCTGCGTGGAGACATTCGTGAATGGGCGTACCTTTGTTGAAGGTTGTGCATCAGGCTTAGCAAGCCGGTACGTAAAAATCAACTGCCAATCATTAGCGGACCTGAGTTCCGCTGTGGTGATCCCTAACCGGGAAAAGCCGAAAGACACAAAAATATGTTAATTCAGGAGTGCCCCAGGGTTTGGTCCTGAGACAGCTCTTGTTTAATGTTGTATTTGCTTATTTTCCCACTACCGAACATTGTTGGCTATCTAAGTAAGCAGACTACTGCAAAATCAGATTTTTTGCAAATAATAACGATGACTTTCATATTATAAATGAATACATGTTGTGCATTAGAAAGTAGGACAATACAATTTAGTGAGAAAAATGCAGTGCAATGTATTTTGGGAAGCCTGTTATAATCAAGTCAATCACATTACCTTCATTCACGTTATCAGAAGTAAACTACTTTAGGGACATAGAATTCATGATTGACATCTTTTTCCTTTGAAAGACATGTACAAGCAATATATAAACATGCTTTATGACAAATGGGCATGATTCTAAAACATTTTACAATGGATACTTCTCATCTAATCAAATTATATTAAAGTTTACATTAGGTAAACATTGGAGCATAACAACAGTTTTTGTACATATAATATTGGGCAATTAAAATGTACAGAAGCTGTATAAAGAAAATTTACCAAATGACTACCTGCTGTAAAGAATTTATCCTACAAAGATATTTGTGATCAGCTAGGTTTATTTACTTTGCATTATAGATACATCCGAGGAAAACTCATACTAGATTATAGAGTGTTCACTGGCTCACTTCTTCAGTCATCTCTTGGTCTTGAGGTGTACAACAACATAAAGACTCACAAACATCACAATTTAAAATTTTATTTGTAATTATGTCATAAAAACATCAGAGTTGGTTTTATAACTCATATAATAGCATAAGTATGGAATATAATACCAGGAGACTATGAAAGGTGCCACTAGTATGGATAAGTTTAAGTCATTTCTTGATGAATGGGCTGCTGAATGGGTACTTGATCCAACTCTCACTAAGACAGTGTCCTTTGAAAGCCATGAGGCTAGAGCAGCTTCCTCCAACTTATGATAACCTAAGATACATTAGAATGGCCTTTGACACCATCCCCCACTCTGAAATCATAGATAAATTTAATAAGCTGGGCATTAATCCCTACGTCACTTGATGGGTTGCCAACTGGCTTACTGACAGAACCCACACTGTAAAAGTAGCTGACTCCAAATCCAGCTCCAGACAAGTGACAAGTGGAGTACCTCAGGGTTCAGTCCTGGGACCACTATTCTTTGGCATTCACTTCTCTGAAGTACAGGCCAATACTAAGGGACTCTGGCTAACAATGTTTGCAGATGACTGCAAACTGGGAGCCATTACTGAATCTCCAAATGATGTGGATACTCTACAAAAGGGCCTTACAATAACAGATACTTGGTGCCAGAGCCACGGGCTCAAGCTCAATGCCAAGAAATGTATAGTTATCCCCTTTGGGAAAAAACATGTACCCATGAATTACCACATAGGTGGCAGTACACTAAACACCAAAAGTGTGATAAGAGACTTAGGGACACAGGTAGACACTTATCACCTTCGATAACCACATCGCCACAACAGTCAGGAAATCCTTCTATGTGGCACACCTCATCACTAAGGGCTTTTCATCCAGAAAAAAAGGAGGTCATTGTCCCACTGTACTCATCCCTCGTTAGACCCATTATAGAATACAACTCCCCATTTGGTATGTACCTCTCAAGACACCTGCAACAACTGGAAAGGCCGCATAAATATCTCACTAAAAGAATCACAGGCCTAAAGCAAATGCCCTATGCTGACCGCCTTAAAAAACTCCAGCTATACTCTGTAGCATATTGTCTACTCAGAGGCGATCTCTGCTTAACATACAAGGCCATGTCAAACCCAGAACTGTTGGACATGCTACACTTAAAGAAATCCCAATCCCTCAGAGCCACATGCTCCAGGAATCTAAACCTTGTCATCACAATAAACAAAACATGCTGGAGGGATATGTTCCTGACCCAGAGACTACCCAGACTCTGAAATAGACTGCCCATACATGTCAAGCAGAGCACCTCTTTGGTCCTCTTCAAAAGAAGCCTTGATGATTGGACTGGAGAAAGGGAATTCACCCCGAGGATCACGTCATTCGCCCTGCTAGACAGGGGTCCAGGAAAGTAAATAGTGTGGGAAGAAATAGCCAGGGAATTGTTATGGCTAGGTCTGTATAAGCCATAGGGCTGATAGACTAGTACCAACCTATGAACCTCGTGACGCAACCCAACCCAGTTGTGTCCCTATGTATCTTAAAGCTTTGGTTTATCTTATACCTTTTTGGTCAGTATAAATTTTTTATTTTATTTTAGGCTGTTTGTGTTTGACAGGCTGGACCAAGTTCAGAAGTAACAATGAGTATGTGAAAAAGATATACATTACTTTGCTGTTACTTGTAGCTATTTAGTAAGGTATGTTTTATTTTACTATCTTGTAGATTCTGATTGTGCTGTGCACTGCTATTATAACTGCACACTAAGGTATATTAAACCTTACTAAGTAGCTACAATTATGCCTTACTAAGTAGTTAGAAGTGACCATCTAGTAAGGAATATTGCATTACATATGAGAGGTTGGCATAATGCCTAAGGCATTTACCTTCCAATCAAAAGGAGCAGCACTTGATTCTCATGGGGGTAATTGGCTAGGCTTAAAATGGCCCCACAAGGGCAGTTAGCCTAATATTAGTCTATGAACCTAAGTAAAAACAATTTACTAAGTTGCTGTTCCTGGCTGCACTGTGCAGTACTGTCAATCCACACTACCCACCCTCACCCCAGTTAGGAGCACCAGTGCACATAGCACATCACTGTGTACTGGGTACACTGGTAAACCATTCACAAACACAGATAGTCCTTTGTTTGCATGCATTTATTTGTGTGATCTATGTCTGCAGATCATGGTGCAGAAAGCCAGTGTTCTAGACATAGCATGCATAAGGCTTGAACATATCTGGCTCTACATTTATGAATTCCAGGATAAGTCTTGTAAAGGGACAGCTAGCTGCTATATTTGAGACTATCTGACGTTTCAGAGGCAAAAATCCTCATCTATGTGAGAACCAAAGAAGACAAAACTGTGGTCACTGAATCTTATTAAACCTGCCTGAAATGAAGTGTCATAAATCAGTAGGGATATCCATGAGAGGTGAAAAGCCCAAGCCAACATCTCATAAGGTGATACGTATTTGTTTTATGGTTAACTTCAGGTATGGGCAGATATAACAGATGCATCTGCCTATTTTGTTCACTCTATACACTGAGGGTGCAAAGTATCCATCCTGGGAATGACAAAAAATGTAAGTACTCAGAGAGACTAGGGTGGTGATTTCCAGAGAAACAGTAAGATGGACAGTATTAAAGTTCATAGCATTAATGAGACTGTTGTCATATTGTCTGAATGTACATGCAGAAAACTAAACCTTGCTCTCTAGTCTTCAGTGCTAGAACCACACAGTTCTAGGTTTCATAATCTACACCACTTTACCAATTAGAAAAACCTTGTTTAACAATGAGCCTTTTAGCTTGGGTAACACCTCTGACACTATAAATCCCAGTACTGAATCCACAAGCTTCATATAAATGCTACTCAGAAAAATCAAGCAATGATCCTTTTTGGCCAACAATCTACCCCTCCAGCCTACTCAAAGCTAGCAGCAGATGTTTTGGTATATCCTGCCTCTAGTGTTATCAACCATCATGCCAAAGTTGTACATGTGCCTTTACTGTGAAAAAAGCCATCATTGTACCCTGAAAAAAGGTCAGACATCAGTCAGCAGCAGTGATTTCTGTCACATAACATTTTTACCTGTCCTGTCAAATCATGCATCCATAAGCAGCTATTAAAAGACATATTGGACATAAGTATTCTCTTTGCCTTTCAGCATGGCTTCCACCAAGGTTAAGAGAACCAAGGCAGTACTCTTGCTGTGAGGCAATAACGCTAACGCTGCACCACCGCAGCTTGTATTATTCACTATCTTTGTATGTTTATTTATTATAAATCAACCAAACATATACTACTTATCTGACAATACTATGGATGTAGCCATATGGCTCCATTTTGCTTCTCATGTTTGGAATCCTGGTAAAATAAAAATGGTCTTCAGTTCAGCACTTGTAGGACTAAGGCAACCCTCTTCTCTTTCAACCATAGTAATCTAGTCATCCACTAATAACTCCATATCCTCTCAACAGCCAACACTCATACTGAAATTGCAATCCCAAGGTTTCTGGGGCCAAATTCTAAAAAACGTTCTATTGGTGTTAGTGACCTACTTAAGCGTAACCCTGCCTTAATTCCAAAAAGGCTTTCTCTTAGTATAGGTGGCTTACTTGATATAAGTACTAGAGTAAGTCACTTACGCTGAAAGCAAGTCTTTTGGAACTGGGACAGGTATACACCAGAGTAAGTCACTTACACTGAGAGCAATTGTTTTGGAAGTGGGCCCTTGGACTGAATCTTAATCAACTTTTTAAGTTTGATCAGAATATAAAATCTGACACACTCAGAACAAGCCAAAAGTGAGACCCACTCTGCAGGACCCATAAGTGTATGACCTAAGTACTACTATCTCACTGTGAGATTCTTCCTACATCTAAGTCTGCTATGTGCCTTGACCACTTTCACTAACTTTCCATCTAATCAATCTACTAAATAGGAATAATTCTACAATAGAATTGTAAGTCTGTATCTGGTCACTTAGTAAAACTCATAACTGTATCTAAGTCTCACTTCAGACCATTAAATGGCTGTAATTTAGCAACCACTTGAATAATACCCTCTTAAGAACTGCCCATCCCATACCCTACTATACTTCCCAGGAAATGCTTTTCCATCCAAGGCACACTAAATACTATCCTCCTCCCTCTGCTTCATGAATGCATGTCTCACTTGTATTGCCTTACCAAGGAGGCATCATGCCAAATCCACTTCCTCATCTGTAGCATCTATACTTTGGAATAACCTCCCCACTCTTTTGAGGCAATTTCTCAAAAGAACTCCTTTCAGGAATGTTCTCAAAAACTTCTCAGCACCTCCCTGTCTGATTGGTTTTACTTATTTACTAAAGGCTCAGTAACAATTTAAATTCTTACACATGCACTACCTATCCTTTTCAGTTATTTGGTGAAAAATACGCCATCTGCTGCACAGTAAATATTAACTTGTTTCTTTATCCTATAAAATACTGTTGCATATTTCACTTATTTGCTTGCTTTTACTTTTTTCACTCTTTATCATATGGTTTCTACTTTCTCATTTAATTTAAAATTAAGCTTTACATCCATCCATCCCTGAAATCCTACTTATGATTTAATACAACTTTTCAAGTGACTGTAGTCTGCAATCTTGTTATGTTGGCTGCAGGATTAGATAAGATCTGTCCAGTAAATCCAGTAATACTAACAGTGTTGAGCATGATTAGGGTGCTGTGCCTAATTCACCTCTTCACTCTTAAATAGAAGGTTGGGACAATACCTCCAAAATAGAAAATGGGAGGTACTGATCCTTCTTTTCAGAAAAGGAGATGAGAGGTGTTCATATTCTAAGAGGATCACACTCCTTAGCCTTCCTGGGGGGGTGCTTGTGCCAAGATATTGAAAAGAAGACTTCTTCCATCAAGCTTCTGATTGATGAGAAACAAATTATATTTCACACAGATGTTTAGCTTGCAAGCCTAAAGAGAGATGTGTAATGTGCTGTCTGGACTGGTTTTCTCTCACTTCTTTAAGGGATGTTGCAAGCAAGCAGGCCTGCTCCCCTCCTTCAAGCATGGGAAGTGGTTACCCTATCTCTCTTTGTGAAATTGCACTTCCCTATGTGCTCCTTAAGTGCCTGCTACCCTCACCATTAACCAGAAGATGTGAACACACAATGGCCCATTACTCTCCTCCCTCCTTGCCTAGCTCCTCTAGTGTTGGAGGTACAGGCTGTAAAGTGCAGTGATTTGCTACTAACTGTAAGCATCTCCAAATCAGAGGACATGTTTCTGTCCCAGAAAAACATTGGAATGTTCTCTCCAAGTGAGAGGGGGGAGGGTATTTCAGGAAGCAAAGTTTATGTATCTGAGGGTCTGGTTCACAAGTGAGAGTAAGGGCTCAGGAGATTGACTACTGCATTAGTGCAGCAGCAGAAACAATAGTGCAGGAATGGTACTGGACTGCAGTGCTGAAGCAAGAGCTGAGTCCTAAGGAAGAAGCTTTCAGTTTACAGGTCAGTCTGTCCCCATTCATACTTATGGGCATGAGCTTCGGGTAAGGTCATGAATACAGGCAACAGTATAAGTTCTTTTGGGGTAGCTGGGCTAACTCTCAATAACAGCAATCTAGGAGGATCTGTCACTGCTCCACCATGTTACAAGAGTCACCAGAGGTAGTTTGAGCCCCTTTAAGGATGTTCTGTGGTGTCTCCCACTGGAGGCATATAAGACAGAGCCCACTGAAGAGAGATCCTGGGGCAGGTACATGACATACATACAAATATTTCAAACATGGGCATTAATGCCCTTCAAGCTTGCCAATATACCAAAACACTTGCTCCCACAATACATGTCCAGGCTGTTCTTAAAAATATCTAAACTAGTACTTGCTTTAATGTAAATTACATGCATCAGCTGCTCTCTCAGAGAGCCAATTAGTACATTTCTCATTCCTGTAGAATCTTCTACTTAAGTTGTCTGACGATTCTCTGCTACTTTTTGATAACCCCAAATATTCCCAGAGGTAGTTGTCTCTAAATGCCCTATATACATGAATATGATCTCCTCTTAGATATCTATAAGAGACACTGTACAAGTTCAGATATTTTAGTCTTTCATAATAACTTAAATTTTCACATGCATGGAAGCCCTTGGTATATTTTCACTGTACTCTCTTCAGCTTACTCGAGTCTATTTTCTTATAAGGTTTCCATATTTTTATTCCATACTCAAGTTTGGGTGTAATGTAACTAACAAAGACTTCATCATTTCTGATTTCCTAGACTTTATAAATCTTTTTATATAACCTATAGTTCTATAACTAACATTAACCAATTGGATGATACGATTAGATAAACTCAAAGCTGGAGCTATCCATATACCCAGGTCCTTAAATGAGTCTAAAGTTTCAATCACTGTGTGCTGTATTAAATATTCACCTTTCAATTTATGTCTCTCAGATCTCACGTGCTTAGTTTTTGATGTATTTATTAGAATATTATTCTCATGTGCTCAAATGGTTAATTTAGTCAAGTTCATTTGCAGACGTGCATTGTCTGTAACACATGTAATCAGTTTATCCATTTTCAAGTCATCTGAATATAGACTGTAGAATACCACAGATGAAAAAGCTAGCTTTGAAAGAGAAAATCTAAACAAGTAAGGGGCTAGGACAGAGCCCTGTGGGACACCCCGACTGTAACCAAGAATTTAATCTGTCCAATTGCTGTATGATACTTGCCATGTTCTATTTGTAAGCCATGCAGCTATCCATCTTATCAAGAGTACATCAACACCTAGTTGTTCTAATTTATTAATCAGTGTTTCATGTACAACCCTCTCAAATGCTGAAGTTAAATCTATGTAAATTATATCACAGCACACTTTTTCATTCATAGCTGTCATTATATTGTTATAGAACATCATGCTACAGATGGTAATAGATCTATTTTCAACATATGCATGCTGATATATGTTTTCAAGTCCCAACCTATCCAAGTCTGACAATAATTGTTGGAGAAATTATCTCTCTCTCTCTCAACATGTCTGGGAGACCTGGGGAACTCACAGGATGATATGGAGACTGTTGTATGGATAAGGAATTCTGGTCTACCCTATTCAGCTTGCTACCGCCACAATCCACACTAAAACAATGTTTTTGGAAATAATAATACTTCTGATGATGATGATGATGGAGTTTTTCCCCAGGTACCCATTGAAAATGGATTCTTCCTATACTTCATACCAACCCTTTTATTTATTATATGCAAACAAACAAACCAGTGGTCTGATAATACTTGCATTTTTTACTAAATCTGCATAAAGTGCAAACTGACAATTAAAGACCGAGTATTGCCAATGGAGTTTGCAGTGCTTTTGAGAGTTCTTCAAGAACTCTCCATCTTCCCTGAAGCAGCATAAATCTAGGCTTCATATTCAGTTACCCTACAATTATTCATGTTCTGTGCTTTGGTAGACCTGTATTGCATCTCTTCTGTGTTCTGTGATATCAGTTTAATGTTATTTCATGGTATGTTCCCTTTCTTACAGATTGTTTCAAAACAGAACTGCCAAAGGATAAAGTGCCTCAATGATGAAATGAAGTCCACAGAAAAAAACTCTTGAGGCAGCACCAAATGCAGAAGAAAACTTTTAATTACAGATCATCATCATCTCCTTTCAGCTTATCCCATTTAGGGGTCGCCACAGCAGAAGAACGGTCCACAGAACAATTGGCAGTGGAGTTTTACGGTGCTGACTTGCCAGCCTGACACCCAACCTTCCACAGAAAGAACACACATGCACACACTCACATCTAGGACCAATTGAGAGTGTCCAATCCATCTACAGCATGTCTTTGGAATGTGGAAGGAAACCAGCGCACCCAGAGGAAACCCAAGCGACCACAGGGAGGACATGCAGACTCCGCACAGAGGGCACCCCAGCAGAGAATCAAACTGGAGAACCTCTTGCTGTGAGGCAGCAATGCTAACCGCTGCATCACCATGGCCACCCCACCACCACAGCTATGGATGTCAGTTAAAAACAGTATACCTTGTAAGCACTTTCATGTGTGACAATGAATGCTTCATCAGACATAATGGAGGTGACTGCGGTCATCATTAAAATACAAAACTCACTTAATCAAACCTATAACTACTGGCCACACAATAATGTACAACCAATAAAAATTTCTGAATAATTAAACTTAAAAACATAACCTACAATCCTATAAAATCGCTTAGAAATATAGCGTTAATGGAATCAAATAAAATACAAAATCCTCCAAAAAATATTTTTCTAAAAAACACTTGATTAAAATATAAACATATATGAAAAGCATATATAAAAATGGAGAACAAACTCCATAAAAAACATTTATAATAAATATAAAAATAGTATTCCAGAGAATAACAATCTATAGTATAAATATAAACACTAGCCAACATTATATATAAATCCCTTAACATAAAATATTAATATAAAACATTCTAATGGGGGCACATACATTCAGTATATTTAAGATAATGCATCAAAAATATATATAATTGTTAGAAAAATGTGTATTTGAATATATGGGAAATGCTAGTTTAAAAGCAAAGTAGTATATAATGCATTTTATTCTATTAATCATATAGTAGAGAGGATTAATTCATGTTTAAATGTAAAGTAGTTTTGAAACTGCAGTGTGGCTTGAAGGAAGCTGACCTTCGACCCTGGCAGATGCTAGCTTAGCAAGTTTTAATGTTTATGCTTTTCACAAATGATTATCTGCTGGGTCAGGAAATTAAATGTGTGAAATAACGAAATCTTCTGCTCTTTCCTGCTGGGATGATTTGGCCTTGTATATGTATTACTGAGATAGCACGCAGCTGTGTGAGAAAGTGTAACAGAGAACAAAGATGTGTATTAAAAGGCTGAATCTGCTATTGTATTCGAACTGATATGAAACCTTGAAGAAGTAACTTTACAGAAAGACATTATGTCTGACCAGGTGGATAGCAAGGCCGTATTGTTACCAGAGGAAAACTTTTTTTAAATATACAACATCAGCAGTTTTAATGAATAGAGGACTGTAAGCTAAAGTGATGTAGATGCCCTGTGACATACCACGTCAGTAAGGTGGGCACAGCTTGAATGTTAAACCTATATAAAATTGTGTGCTTCCTGTTTCATGTTAGACAAAATTCTGTACTTGTACGTTTTTTGCCTCCTGGTGTACACTAGTAAACTTTTGAATCTGAACCTCCTGTGTATTGAATTCTTGATTTTATTTAACAGTTTGGTCCTTCTTAGCCGGAAATTCCCTCGGACAGCTGCAGATCAGAGTCTACCAGTGGTCGAACACTGTGCAGGAGAAGTTACCGAAATGGTTCTTCTTGGGTGAAAAGACCTCCGACTGAATTGTCATTTAAAGAGGCTGGCCACTTTCTGATCTGTGGCCGAAGAGCGGATATTGGACAAATTCAATACCGGAGGCTCAGGTAGGAAGAATTTGCCTTTTTTCTGTTTTAGATCAGGGACTAGGTTACAGTATATTGTTGTCAAGATTTGTTTTGCAGATCAGGGACAAAATGAAGTACTGTATATTTGGTCATAGATCAGGGTAACAGAATAAGGTAGGCAGTTATTCTAGATAAAATGTGAACAGGAACTGAGAATTTGATATCACGTGATAAAAAAGGGTTATGTAACATTTTCTTTACTATGGGAAATCAGTGCACTAAAACATCGCGAGATCCGCCCCTAACCGAAGATGCAAAATACATGCAATCACAACGTTCCGATAACGTTAGGTATTATACGAAATGGGTTAACAAGTATGAATTTGATGGTAAACTAGATAAAACTTCACTAGTTAAACTACTTAAGCAGCTTAAATCTGATGCAGGAGGTCAGGCAAAAAAGCAACGCCAGTTAGGCATTCCTCAGGCACACAGGTGGATTGAGGAAGCAAATCGTAGAGAACAGAAGCTGAAAAATTCAAAAACATTGTTTTTAGACAAAGAAGATAATAACTTGGTAATAGCAACAGCTCCTCCTCCTCCCTTGCCCCCTCCCTTACCCTTTTCAGGATATGAAGCGAGTGGACAGGCTGGTCAGCATCCGCGTTATCCTGAAGTTTCAGCAAGACCACAACCATTTGTTAGAGATCCTATTGAAACTAGGTCCCGAACACGTAAAACACATAGGGACACAGAATCATATCAAATAGAGAGAAACCTACAGGATGAGAGTGAGGAAAAATATGCCCACTTATAGAAGTTCCAAATCCTCAGGCAGGACAGGAAGGGCAAAACCCAACACTCTTAGTATACAGAACATGGACACCGGAAGATATCCGGAAGGCTACTGAGGGAATCCCTCATCCGAAATTTAATTTTACGAAATTTTTAGAAGATTTACAAGGCATGAGGTTGAGTTACCACTTGAATCGGGAAGAAGTAGAAAAAGTAGTAAGACAAATTATAGGTCCAGATTGGCACATGATTTGTGGCACCTGGAATCCTCGTAATGCAGAGCTTAAACCACTCCCACATAGTGACGCAGAGTTAGACAACAGAGTGAAAGGTCTAACAGACCAAATCTCTGAGAAATGGAAACCTAGAGCAGACTGGACTTGCATTAATCAATGCATACAACAGGAAAATGAGACAATAGATGGGTACTATGCTAGATTATTAGAATGTTTTAATAATCATAGTGGTATGTCGGTTCCTGAGAACCAAATGAATGATTCCCCGTATGAACAACAATTGAAAAATGCATTTTTGAAAGGTTGCATTGCACCTATTAGTAGCTTCATTACGAAGCATATGATAGACCATCGAACAGGGAGGCTACAAGCCTTACTTGAATACGCTAGACATGCTGAGAGACATTTTAATAGTAGAAAGAAAAAGAAGGTGCAAGTTTTCACTGCTGAAGACGGAGCTGAAGTGTTTGTGTTACAGTCAGGTAAAAAGGGCACGAAGAATGCCCAGGGAAACAAACAGTCTGACAAATGATCAGAAGATTTTGAAGCGAGAAAGGAGAGAGGTGAATGCTTCAAGTGCGGGAAAAAGGGACATCTAGCAAGGGATTGTAAGCAAAACAAAAAGGTAATTACAGAAGATAAGGGAGATGAGGACTGACTATATGATAGTGAAGATACATCATGTGAAAGTCAGAAATCATCAGGAAAAGTTAATAAACAGAAAACAAATGTAAATGTGATAGAAGGAGTAGAGGAAGTGCAAGTAGATATGGAAGATGAAGAAAGTGAAATTTTGGACTTAGCATTATTGAGCTTAGAGCTCTACTTAGCAGATACGAAACCGGAAGTTACACTTCTGGAAGAGGAAAGGGAAGTCAAATTCCTGTGCAACTCAGGAGCATCACGGACTTTGATACACCCCTCCAAGTTACCAGAACATTCCGAATCACCTGATTATATACTAGTAAAAGCAGCAAATGGACAGCTATACAGGGAACCACTTTCCCATGATATAGCAATAACTAACCCTGTTTCAGGTATGACCCAGAGAAGTAAAATTGTTTCTGCAAAGTGTCCAGTAAACCTATTGGGCAGGGATCTTATGCAGATATTTGGCTTAGCAGTAGTTCCAACTGTACAAGGTATGGAGGCACAGAGACAAATGGATACCTTTGTAGTGCGATCGGAGGGTGAAACTTTTTACTGGTACAGCCAGGACCTAGTCACGACTGGTCCAGGGGCAGTAACCGAGGAACTGATTAACGTAGCCATGAGTAAAGCCCCCTCCCTC
Organism: Protopterus annectens; assembly: GCF_019279795.1. NCBI lineage: Eukaryota > Metazoa > Chordata > Ceratodontiformes > Protopteridae > Protopterus > Protopterus annectens. The sequence continues at coordinate 415,263,662 of NC_056751.1, forward strand.
AACACTGATTGACAGCATTTGTTACACTGTACTCTATACTACTGTACTACACCAGGACCTGATAGAGAGTATGAGCAAGAATTGTTCAGAAATCATGCAACTAGACTAGTATTGCGTACTTTGTACTGGGATACTGAGGGGAACAGTGTAGTTAGCTGTTCATTACCTCAAGAATTCCTTGCATTATATAGATCAAATCGATTACCACATGTCAGCTTGACAAAGAACAAAAGTGTAAAATGGGCAGACTTAGGAGAAAAAGTAACAAGATGGGAAAAACAGACTGATTTAGAACTATCAGAACAAGGGGTACAAAAACAAAAACTGAATTGGTTGACACAGACACATCCAGCTGTACACTTGCAATCTAGCGAGGACAGCTGATTAGCGTTTTTATTGGAAGAAGAAGAAAAGGCCTTATGTGAAATTCCAGCAACTCTTTGGTCAACAGGCAAGTCAGATGTAGGACTTATTCGAAGAGCAGGACCAGTTACAATTACCCCAAAGTCAGCTTTTAGACCACAAAAAAGACAGTACCCTTTGAGAAAAGATGCAGAAATAGGAAAGTCTATAATAGCAGCATTACTCAAAGAAGGAGTACTGGTAGAATCTCCTGATTCACCATGTAATACACCCCTATTTTCTGTTAAAAAAGCAAACGGGGAATGGCGGATGGTACAAGATTTACAAGCTGTAAATAATGCAGTAATACCTAGAGCACCTACGGTGCCAGACCCACATACTTTGTTAAACGATTTAAAACCACAACAGAAGTATTTCTCTGTGGTAGATATTAGCAATGCTTTCTTTTCAATACCTATACATCCTGATAGTCAATACTGGTTTGCATTTACATTTCAGGGTAAAAGGTATACCTATACTCGACTACCACAGGGATATTGTGAGAGCTCAACAATATTTTCACAAGAAATGGCTAGCAATCTGGCAGGGTTTACCCCACCGGGAGGTAGTCAAATTCTACTTTATGTAGATGACATCTTGCTAGCAGCCCCCATCCAGCAACAATGCAGGGAGGATACTGTAGCATTATTAAATTTTTTAGCAACACAAGGACACAAAATAAACAAAAGTAAGTTGCAACTTTGGAGAAAACAAGTTAGATACCTAGGATATGTAATATCCAATGAAGGTAGAATATTAGACGAGGAAAGAAAAACAGCAATTTTGCAAGCACCCAAACCAACAACAAAGAAGGAAATGATGTCTTTCTTCGGTACAACTAATTTTTGTCGGAGCTGGATACCAAATTATGCTTTGGAATCTGCTCCACTGACTGACTTGATATATAAGACACCAATGGTAGCACAAGATATTTTACAATGGACATCTGAAGCAGAAACGGCTTTCTGCAGGTTGAAGCAGTTGATAGCTTCTTCATTAGTTTTAGGACCTCCGAATTATCACAAATGGTTCTTTCAGACCGTAGATTGCAAGCAAGGATATATGACGACAGTACTGATGCAACAACATGGGGATAAGCAACGCCCCATAGCCTATTATTCATCACAGTTAGATCCAGTGGCGTGATCTTTGCCTCACTGTGTACAAGCAGTAGTTGCAGCTGCAATGGCAGTGCAGGCTTCGGCCTCAGTGGTGTTATTCCACCCCCTCATATTGAGAGTGCCTCATGCAGTTGCAATAATTTTACTGCAAGAAAAAGTGGCATACCTATCTCCTGCTAGACATCTTTCATGTATGACTATACTGTTGAGCCAACCTCATATGACAATTGAACGATGTACGACATTAAATCCATCAACATTACTTCTAACTCCTATGGATGGTGCACCACACAGCTGCCTGCAGGAAATTGAACAGTTAGCTTTGCCTAGACAAGATCTCACAGATATGCCCTTGGATAATGCCGAGGTGACATATTACGTGGACGGCTCATGCAGAAGGGGTCCTACAGGGAAGAATCTGGTAGGGTATGCAGTAGTTCCAGACACTGAAATTTTAGAAGCTCAGTTCTTACCACATAACTTATCTGCACAAGCAGCAGAATTGATAGCTTTGACGAGGGCATGTACTTTAGCAAAAAACAAGTTTTCTACAGTACATGTATTTGCGCAACAATGGAAAAATAGAGGAATGATGACATCTAGTGGAAAACCTATTAATTATGCGCAATTTATTTTGGAGTTATTAGAATCTATTCAGTTACCTACCAAAGTAGCTATTTGTAAATGTGTAGATCATACAAAACAACAGGATAAGATTTCAAAAGGCAATGCACGAGCTGATGCAGCTGCAAAGCAAGCAGCCTCAGACTCATAAACTTTACTTTTGAATGAGGAATTACAACCCTCTGAGATTTTAGATTTAGACACATTAAAAACAATGCAGATGCTTACTACAAAAGCAGAAAAACAAAAATGGGTAAAACAAAGTGCAATTCTTGAGAATGGACTGTACATTTCCAAAGAGAGAAAACCGATATTGCCGTCTAATTTATTTAGATATGCAGCTTTGTTGAGCCATGGGCAGTGCCATGCCTCAAAAGGGGTGATGGTACAGTAAGTAAACCGAATATTCCAAACATATGGATTCACAAATTACACACAAAAATTTTGTGCATACTTGTAACAAGCACCATGCACAAGGGGCATTTAAAACCAAGCAAGGAAGTTTTCCTAAACCACCATACCCGTTCCATATTATTTGTATGGATTTTATAGAAATGAATAAGTGTGAAGGGAAAAAGTTTTGTTTAGTTATTGTAGACATGTTTTCCAAATGGGTAGAAGCTTTTCCAACCAAAAACCCGGATGCAGCAACAGTGGCGAAAGCCCTGATAAAAGAGATAATTCCTAGATTTGGCATTCCGGAAAGGATCTATAGTGACAACGGCACTCATTTCGTGAATCAGACAATCCAGCAACTTGGGAGATTTTTTGGTATCTCCTTAAAGAACCATTGTGTCTACCACCCACAGTCAGCAGGACTGGTGGAAAGGTACAATGGTACCCTCAAAAATAAGCTTAGGAAGCTAGTTGAGGAAACCCAAAAGAATTGGATATACTGTCTGCCTTTGGCACTGGTGAGTATGAGAACGGTTCCAAATGTAAAGGGTTTGACTCCCTTTGAAATGGTTTTTGGGAGAGCATATTATGTGCGTCAGTGAAAAGCTCTCATGCCTGCAGAGCAAGAGGCTGACAGTTCATTAGCTAGTTATATGAGGAAACTGTTAACAAATAAATCTGTTTTGCAGTTTAACACTTTTTCAGACAAGGAACAGACCAGACTGGTGGAAGCAGTCTTGGCCCCGGGGACGTATGTGTGGCTGAAAGTGACGAAAAGGAAGAATTGGGTGAGTCCAAAGTGGGAGGGACCGTACCAGGTTCTGTTGGCAATGCCTACTGCACTCAGAGTGGCCGAGAGGACGTCCTGGGTTTATTTGACACATTGCAAACCGGTAAAGAACTTTCAACTTGATAAAAACTTTGTGACTGATATACAACCGGACCAAGATGGCCAAAAACAAAGCGAATAGAATAGATCAACCCCAGAGATGTTGCATAATCATTTTGTTGAGTGTACATTTATTGACTGTAATTGTGACAATTTTCCTCTTGTTGTGGTTTATCCTACACACAACCACACAAGTGAAAGTGGGAAGGCGTGACGAAACATCTATAGACTGGCATCCAAATTTTAACACATACCTAGCCATGAAGCGTGTATATGCAGAGACTATGAACATTTCAAATTGCTGGGTTTGTACAGCTATACCAACAGCATATGGAGGACTGATAATGTCCGCTGTCCCTTTGGGGATAAATGAGACTTGGGAGAATTTACTCTTCGATACAGGAACTGTGAGATCACAGGACAAAATAGCTTTATTTTTACCTGTCACACAAAAAGGAATTGTATGTTTTTATAAAAATGATACCCTCCAGGTGGGCTGGAGCAATTGTAATATAACCATATCTTACCGATGTTATATTAAGAATAGTAATGGCAATACTTTTTGCAATACTAATTATGATTCATATTTGAACTCATTGAAAACAACCATGAATGACATTCGTAAGAATCCAGTCTTGTTTAAACAATTGTCAGTTACAGATCAGAAAATGTTTCATGCAGGGCTGATGCGTATTAGTACTAAAGTAGAAAACTGTTATTTTATTTGTGGGAAAAAGGCATATAAATGGTTACCTGAGAATTGGTCTGGCAGTTGTTTTTTGGGTTATCTGGTTCCGGCAATAAGACATACTGCAGAATTACCTTTGGGTAAGGTACAAAACGTGAGAGAAGCAGCTCAAAAACCTGAAGGTCCAGTTGAAAAACCTATGAATCCAGTTGGAAAGATTGAAGCTGGCTGGAAAGATCATAATGCCATGAAAGATAAAAGCAAATTGACTCATATGGACTTGAGTGACAGTGTTATATCCTGGGCAGGAATATTCCCAGCCTATGGAGCAGTCAAATTGATCTGGGAGTTGAGGAAGTTGTCGAAACTTCTCGAAGTAATGAGTAATGCAACTTTTTCTGCCCTAGAACTTGTGACTGATGAACTGAATGCAATGAGAACTGTTGTGCTACAAAATCGAATGGCTCTTGACTTCACCCTAGTGGTGAGAGGTGGTACGTGCGCGCTTATCAAAGAAGAATGCTGTGCGTACATACCAGATAACAGGAATGAGATTAATAACCACCTAGAGGTAATTCAGAAAGTATCAGCCATGACTGAACCAGGCCCAAACCCACTGACGGACTTTTTCCAGAATCTATTTGGGGGGGTGGGGTTACATCCTAATGAATATTCTGATTGCCATTTGTGTGGGCATACTCCTAACAGGAGCATGTGTTTGCTGTGGAATTCCCTACATGAAAAGATTAATCAAAGATTTTATTGATGTATCTGTTACTGAAACTTTGTACCAAGATATTGAGATTGAAAGATTGATCTCAGATGACATTTTTTCTGAAGTATAGATTGAATGACTCACCTAGCTGAAAATCCTAAGTGGAAAAGGTTAGGAGATGAAATGACGCTATGCATACTTCAAAATAGAATAAAAAGTTTTAATAGGGGGGAAAATGTTAGAAAAATGTGTATTTGAATATATGGGAAATGCTAGTTTAAAAGCAAAGTAGTATATAATGCATTTTATTCTATTAATCATATAGTAGAGAGGATTAATTCATGTTTAAATGTAAAGTAGTTTTGAAACTGCAGTGTGGCTTGAAGCAAGCTGACATTTGACCCTGGCAGATGCTAGCTTAGCAAGTTTTAATGTTTATGCTTTTCACAAATGATTATCTGCTGGGTCAGGAAATTAAATGTGTGAAATAACAAAATCTTCTGCTCTTTCCTAATGGGATGATTTGGCCTTGTATATGTATTACTGAGATAGCATGCAGCTGTGTGAGAAAGTATAAAAGAGAACAAAGATGTGTATTAAAAGACTGAATCTGCTATTGTATTCGAACTGATATGAAACCTTGAAGAAGTAACTTTACAGAAAGACATTATGTCTGACCAGGTGGATAGCAAGGCCGTATTGTTACCAGAGGAAAACTTTTTTTAAATATACAGCATCAGCAGTTTTAATGAATAGAGGACTGTAAGCTAAAGTGATGTAGATGCCCTGTGACATACCACGTCAGTAAGGTGGGCACAGCTTGAATGTTAAACCTATATAAAATTGTGTGCTTCCTGTTTCATGTTAGACAAAATTCTGTACTTGTACGTTTTTTGCCTCCTGGTGTACACTACTAAACTTTTGAATCTGAACCTCCTGTGTATTGAATTCTTGATTTTATTTAACAATAATAAATGTCTAATTATACATTTTATATATATATATATATATATATATATATATATATATATATATGTATATACATATATGTATATATACAAAAACACATATACATATTTGTTTACATATATATATATATATATATATATGTGTGTGTGTGTATATATATATATATATATATATATATATATATATATATATATATATATACACACAAACATATATACATTTTTTATATATAAACTATTACTTAGATGGTTCAATGGTTTATCTATAAGGAAGGGCTTTAAAGAGACCCTATCATTAAGGCCACCAGCTTTATCTCCTTGTAATCTGATAATCCATTTTATCTCCAATTTTTCAGTGTAATATTTCAGATTGCCAAGCCTCATCATATTCTTGTTCATCAATTCAACTACTAGGAGTGTGAACTTATGGGAAAGATCATTATTAAGGACATGCTTGGCAAGAGCATTATTTTCATCCTCCCTGTTCACTGCATATAAATGCTCTCTTACTCTATCTCTTAAAGTTCTATTCATTTTCCCTATGTAAAATGCACTGCCTTTTGTGCACTTAGCCAAGTATACTAGGTCCCGAGACTTACAGTCTGCATAATGATTAAAGGTATATTCCCTCCCTGTAGTTGGATGCACACATATGTTGGTGTTTACCATATATGTGCAGTGATTACAAGTGCAGCATGGAAAAGTGCCCTTCCTATCAGACTGTGGTCTATTATTATACATATTTCTCTCATAACACAACAGTCTCTTAAGTGATTTAGTATTCTTGTAGAATATTTAGGGGTCACGCCTACTACACTGGTAATTTTAACGTCAGTGGTTAATATTATCCAATTTCTCCTAACAATATTCTGTATCATCTTATTATTACTGGAAAATGATATCACAATTCTATTCTCATTTACCTGACTTACATCATTCACTCTTTGATTAACCCCTAAGCTACCTTTTCTCATAAAGAACAGTTTTCCTTTGCCCCCTCTTTTCTATAACATTTTCATCATACAGGAGTTGACATTCTTCTTTCTTATTCTATTCATAAATTCTGTTTCCAGTTTATCAAGCGTGTCTTGAAAAAACATGATCATGGGTGGTTAATCTAGAGGTCCTTAACCCCTGACTTTTGACCACATTCTTGTAAATATGTGGGGAGTGCATGCTATTTCTATTTAGCAGGTTGTTCTTCCTGCAACTTTTTCTATACATACGTGTGTGTATTTCATTGCCTTCTTTTTCTATCACAACATCAAGAAATTCTCTTTTATCGGTTGACCAATTCCCTTCAAAGTTCAACAAGCTAGCAGTTTCATTTATGTAAGCTGTAAAAGCTTCCAGTCTATCTAGTGGTCCATCCCAGGCTAGAAAAGCATCATCCATGGATCTCGTATAATATTTTATATATTGTGCATATTCTAGACTATTCATAATGAATTCCATCTCCCAGTATGCCATAACAATATTGGCATACAAATTCGCACATGGGGTGCCCATGGCTACCCCTTTAGTCTGTAAATACTACCTGTCACCATAGGAAAAGCCATTATTATTCAAAATCAATTCAAGTATCATAGTGCACCTCATAATTATATAATTTGAAATACTTTTCTTAGTTTTAAGATTTTAAATATTACTCTTATAAAATTAGAAAGTTTCTAGAATAATAGGATTTGTGTTATCATGCATTTTCTGAAAGATATGAAGTCTGAAACTCAAATGTAAGTCATTTTTAGTGACTTTAATCCCTAGTGATTTGCCAGAAAACCTTACGTTTTAAAACCAAAAATCTGAGGCAAAACTCTGGACATTCTGCAAAAATCTGGACAGTTGAGAGGTATGAATGTGAGTTAAAGAAAAACAATACACATTTTTTTTTATAAAATAATTCATTGTTAATCCAGTGGTTTATGTTTGTGTCATGTGACTAACTTATTGTAATTAATTGAAAGATTGTTTTGTGATGTCAGTTTGCTTTTGGTATTTATTCAGCTCATTTAGTAAATGTGGTGTTTTCTGAAAAAGTCTTGGATATTAAAAAGACAAAACCTCTAAAAATCTAAGAATGTTACAATGTATTGTTTTTTAGTGGATAAGAATCAATATCAGATCTTCTACATAAAGCCCATAGGCTGTCATTTTTATTTTGGCATGATTAAATTAAATAATTTATGTAAGGACTGCAGGAATAGTACAATGTAAGATTTTTGATAAAAAATGCTAAACATGTTAGCCTGTCAACAGATACAAAAGTAGTCTTTTATTCTTCTACACTGTTCACCCCAAGTTTGATAGTGTCCTGAGTAGCAAAGGCTATGCCAGCCTCAAAGACCAAGTACCTACAACCTACTGTCTTTGTTCAGGAAGATGACTGGGGACGCAACATCACTTCATCATCATCATCATCATCATCATTAATCCCCTTTTCCCATTTTTCTGCATGTGGTCTGGGTGTCATGTTAAGTGTTGCTGTCTATCTCAATTCAATGCCACTCTCCTGGCCTCTTCGACACTCATGCCTAAGTGTCACAGATCTTCTCTCACACAATCCAGCCACCTCATTTTTTTTTTACCTTCTTCTAGTCTATCCCAAATCTTCTTCACCAGATTGTCTTCTGCTTTTCTGCACATGTGCCTGAACCACTGCATTCTGTTTTCTTTGATAGTTTCTGTAATTGGAGCTACTTTGGCTTCTGTTCTTATGCCCTCATTTCTTCATCTGTCCCACAGTGTACATCCTACCACACTTCTCAGGCACTTCACTTCCATCACCTCTAGCTTTCTCATGTTCTCTGCCTTTACTGCCAGGGTTTTTGTGCCATACAGTAGAACTGGTCGCACCACTGTTTTGTACACCTCACTTTTCAGTTTCTTTGGCATTCTTCTGTCATTAGCTACACCTGACACTCTATACCTGTTGGCTGAAGGCCCGCTGATTCTAGCTTTGACCTCTTCATTCAGATGTCCCTTCTCCTCAACTATCCCTCCCAGATACTTGAAGCTATTAACCTGTTCCACTATCTTCCCTTCTATCTCAGCTCACAGCTTCTTCTGATTTCCCCAGTTTGCTGCCATTGCCACTGTCTTATCTATACTTGGTTTCTTCCCATGTGTCTTCGGTTTTGCATTCCATTCCCCTATCCTTTGCTGAAGTTCTTGCTCAGTGTCTGCCTGTAATGCCACATCATCTGTATACAGCAACTTTGTTGATTTGTCTCCTCTGACTTGTTTGCAAATGTAGTCCGTCATCAGTATGAACAGCAATAGGCTCAGAGCTGAATGCTGGTGCACACCCACTCCCACTGGGAACCCCCCTGTGAGACCGAACACTGTTCATATTTGAGTCATTGGATCCTTGTACATAGCCTGCACTAATTCTACCAATGTTTCCAGGACTTGAAATCACTGCAGTACCACTCAAATCAGGTTTCTTGGGACCTTCAAGTCTCCAAGTCTAGGAATGCCCAGTTGGACTCTTTCCTCATCTCTAGCTTTTCCTCAACTATCTGTCTTACTGCAAACATTGGGTCACTTATGCTGCACCCTGATCTGAATCCAAACTCCTCATCTTCCATCTTACTTTTTGGTCTGCATATCCGTTTATCAATCACCTTCTCCAGAACTTTCATGCAATGTGACAGGAGTTTAATACCTCTGTACTGCCCACAGTTCTGGATGTTCCCTTTGTTCTTGTAGACTGGCATGAGTATGCTATTCTTCAGTTGTCTGGGATAAACCTCTCTCCACACTGCTATGAGTACCCTCAGGAGCCATTCCCCTCATGTTACCCAGCATCTTTATCATATCTGCTGTGACAACATCTGAGCCTGCTGCTTTCCCTGACTTCATTTTCCTTAGTGGTATTCTTACTTCTTCTAGACTGGGCTCTTCCTCATCTCTTATTTTAAGCTTTGTCTGGGGATGTACAGCTTCTGTGGGGTTTTCTTCATTCAGAGGATACTGGAAATACCCCTTTCATCTGTCTTTGATGTCCTTTGGACTGGTGAGCAGGTTGCTGCTGGCATCCCTTATGAAGGGTGTCTGAATATCATCTTTATTTTTCTGTCTTTGTCTTGCAACCTGATATAGTTTATAGTTTTTTGTGCTACTTACTGAATCATTGTCCAGAAGCTGGTAGAGTTCCTCTGATGCCCTGTTCTTTAATATTGCTACTCCTTTCTTAGCTTCTTTGTTAGCCAACCAGTATTCCTTCCTAGCCTGGTCCGTCTTTCCTATCTCCCACCATTTCCTGCAATCCTTCTTTCTTTTTATGACTTCCAGGACTTCTGCATTCCACCACCATCTTTCCTTATGTACCTTATTTCCATACCAGGCTCAGCCACATATCTGTTCTGTAGTCCTCATAGTTGCTGTTTTGAGGCACTGCTATTCTTCTTCATCTCCACATATTTCCTCTTCTTTTTAGGGTGCTAGAGCCCTGAGTAATTCCTTGAACTGTTGTACTTTCCCTTCAGTCAACTTCCAGGTCTTCAGCCTGGTCTCTGTTGACCTTTGAGTCTTCTCTCACTATAGCTTGCAGCTGATTGTGTCAACCAGTGGTTTATGCTGTGGGCTGACTGTTTCACTGAGGATGACTTTGTAATCACGGATTCTATGCCAGTGCCCTTTCCTTACTAGGATGAAGTCCACCTGAGTTGCATGTTGACCACTCTTGTATGAGATCTTGTGACTGTCTCTCTTTCGGAGTCATGGGTTGGCTACTATCAAGCCATTTTCCATACAGAATTCTAGAATGGCCTCTCCTTCTTTATTCCTGTTGCCCCTCACATGTGTACCCAGGCAGTCTTCGTATCTTGTTCCATCTATCCCGATATGTGCAGTCAAGTCACCTATTATCAACACCAATTCATGTTGTCCTGCTTTATTTAGCAGGTCCAGCAACTGCTGTATGAGTGCACTCTTTTCCTCACTATCACAACCCTGCTGTGGGGCATAGGATGAGATTCCAAATACTGCCTTATCATTAGGATGGAGTCTGATTGCCATGAGTCTGTCATTAATTCTGATGATCTCCCTCACTGCCTTCTGAAGCCTCTCTCTCACCACAGTTCCCACACCATTTCTATCCTGTCCTCCTGAGTAGTAGATTCTGGATCCCAAACCAGGTGTCTCTGCTACACTGCCCTTCCATTTTGTCTCCTGTAACATAGTATGTTCACTCTCCTCTGCACCATCATGTTATCTACTTTCAAGCTCTGTCCTGTCAGTGAACCCACACTGAGTGTAGCAATTCTTAGTCCATGTTTGGCAGATTGATTGGTTTTATGTCCAGCTTTCGCTCACCAGAACTATCCCAGGCTGGGCAACTGGACACCAGCCAACCAGTAGCTTATTGACTGAGTTTTATGGGAACCATACACTGGCCATTAAGGCTACATATTCCCCCTCCCACCATTAACATGGGCCCCTGGTGTTGATCAGAATAGGCTGGGTCCTCAACCCACTTATCACCAGCAAATACCTATGCCCATCTGACATTAGTCAACATGACTGACTCACCTAGAGCCATATTTTGTACCATCAAGTGGCTAGCCCTGTCACAGCGCACAATCTGTGATCTATGTTCTCCTATCTGAAGGATACTGCGCACCACAGTAGATGCCCAAAGGGGTTGGGTGTGTACAACTCTTCCCCCTATAGGGCATCATGTTGAGTCTGTGCTGCTGCTCACAGCTTCATTCACTGGTGAGTTTGAGATAGAAACACTCAGCATGTTTTTTCAGAGGTAGGAAGAGTACCATGGACATTGGAAGAACATCCAAACTCCAAACATGCATTGGTCACAGGTCAGAATGGAACTTTGTACATCACTTAATGTCTTCACATAATAGCAATGGGCAAAGCAATGGGCAAGCAGTAGCTTGAGGTACAGTAGTAAAAGTGTCTGTGGATACATGCACACCTCCCAAAATTTTATCACAGACTGAGCACACAGGGAGCAGACCATAGGACTGGGGAAGCATAAAATTCTTCTTGTAATATGACGACAGCTATTACCTCCCATTCTTAACTCTCAGCCCCTCATAATGCAGACTATGTGAAGAATGATCTGGCATAATATTGGGCATTGGATTTACGGGTCCAGCTGCAAGAGGTCAGCAGGTGATGGAACCAAAAATATGTAACAAAAAAAAGGAAGATGAAACAACTGTAGTTACTTTTAAACATAAATCAATATGTCTGGCCAGTTCACTGAGGTATAAAGCATCTGTATATGGTGCTCGTCAATAACCCTGGTTTGACTAGAATTGTGGGTCCAGAGTATTTACCAGGGGAGGTAGGTTTGAGTGCTTTCTGGCATTAGGTCTTCTGGCTCATTTTGATTCCTAGAAAAGGCTAGCAGCCAGTTAAATATTCTAGGACAGACGTAAAACCAGAACATGTCTGGGAGCATGAGTGTACCCTGCCTCACATTAAACCCATAAACCAAGTCTTGGAAAGTTTCAAAAATTCTGACTTCCAACAGTATAGTGGCTCTCTGGGATGTGGGACTCTTCACTCCCTCTCTCACCCCTCCAAAAGTTGCACTAAAAGTGAGGTGTTGTAAGGCTACATACAACCTAGAAAGAAATCATCTGCTTGGCACAGAGGGAGTGAGACCTGCCTATGACTCAGATTACCTGGAATTCACTTGCAGCTCAGGTACTGGGGGGATAGCATGGGAAGGTAGAAGTGAATGGCTAATGCTGACATGGTCATACTGGAGAGAGAGGGGTGATCTGTTATGTTGCAGAACTGGAACCTTCTGCTGAAAGTTTTGTATGTCATGCATCACACACTTGAAATGTAGCATTGTCAGTGGCACAACAGGCACAGCAGGTAGCACATTTGCATTTGGTGAAGACGGCTATAGGTACTATTCCGACACCAGGTAGATGGATAGCTGACACTTCAGTACAGCATAAGGGATACTGCACTCCTAAGTGTATCACCCTTCGGATGAGATATTCAACCAAAGTCCTACCTGCTTGTGATAGTGCAGGTGGATGTAAAAAATCCCATGGCATCTATCAAAAAGACTAAAGGAAATTCCCTGATGACCTGGCCAAATTTCCCCTAGTAGTATAAATACCACTGTGTATCTCCCCCGAAAAGATGCCACTAGCCTAGTGAGACTAACCCAGTCAAAAAAGGATAAAATAAAATAAAAATAAAAAAAATGCGTGCATAACATAGCTAAGCCATGTTCTGCAACAGCTCTCACTGCACGTATGTTGATTCATGCAAACATTAGGGATGTTATAGAAGACTCCAGTTCAATCAGCATGCACATCTGCAGACAAGGGGTTGGGTTAGTGTAATAAAGAGAAAAAAAATCCCATGATTGCTGCCAGGGACGTCGGGAGGCATACACACTGTACTGATTTCAGTACAACTTCTTAGAAGAGGAGGTAGCATTTTAAAAAAAAAAAGTACGTACTTTTTTTCCTTTTTAAAGGATGTTGGTTCCTTTAAGGAGGATACCAGCCAGTTGGAAGTGAGCTCACATCATGTCCAGCTGGCTGCAAGCAATAGTGAGCAAGTGGAAGAAGACAATCACTGCAAGCAGGAAATGTGAAGATGTAGTTGGAAGGCAATCAAGTATCGCAAACAGATTAACAGTAAGAGGTATGTGTGTGTGTGTGTGTGTGTGTGTGTGTGTGTGTGTGTGTGTGTGTGTGTGTGTGTGTGTGTGTGTGTGTGTGTGTGTGTGTGTGTGTGTGTGTGTATGTGTATGTGTAAATGCCCCCACATAACACACCTGCTGGCTATAAGTCTTCAGGCTCAAACCCTGTACCTTTGCATCAGGGTAAGAAGAGCCTAAAGTCCCTAACCACCACCATTTCTAAACTTTGTTCAGATTTGTTTTTCTAACGGTTGTGAGCTATGGTGAGAAGTGAGAACTGAAGTTGAAGTTGTATTTCCCCCATTATTGTTTTTGTTGTTTGTCCAGGTTTTTTGTGCTAAGGTGTGAAGTGAGAACTGAATTTGTATTCCCGCATTATTGGCTTTGTTTGTCCAGTTTTTTTGTGCTAAGAGGTTGAGAGCTATCTAAAAGATAGCTATTAAGTTTGTCTTCCTATTTTTCAAACTGCTGATTTAGCATAGTGGTATGTCACACTGACTGTAGTGCATACGGTTCTGGGTTCAATACATGCATAGTGATAACACAGCATTTTATTCTAGCAACTTTCCAAAATTATACAAACAATGTTTAAAATGTGTCCCTGTTTTTATAGCCTTTGTCCCCCCCCCCCCCAATAAATGTTGGCTTTTTCCAGATTTTTTGTGCTGTAAAGTTGAGAGATACAGCTGAGTGTTGACATTTTACAAGGAGCTGAGAGCTGCAGGGGAACTAAAGTTTAGTGCTGCTTATGCTGAGTCTGCTTGTACTGTTAATAGCACAACAGGTAGTGTACTTGCTTTTGATGGAGAAGGTTGTGGGTTCTTCTCCCACAGTAGGTAGATGCATTGCTGGTACTGTACTGCGTTGTAAAGCGGGGTGGATGCTGTAGTCCATTTTGGCAAAGATATCTAGTAGTAACTATGAACCTGTTATCAGTTTGCCATCCATTCCCTATTGCAATATTACTAGCGTATCATTGTTTTTAATGCAACATAGGCAATTTATTCCTCAAGGGCAACAGGCACTTTATTTGTAGATGAAACCATGAAATATAAAGTTTGTTTGCTAGCAGCAGCCTCTTCATTAGTTACAGATTTCTTTAATGTGGAATTATATAGATGGATTTTACTAGTTCAGAGATTGTGCATATTTACTGATACTGGTGGACTGTAGAAGTTTGAGTAGACTTTTATGATGGAAATGTTATGAATCGGGCTGTTTTGTCATTATTGGTGCATGCATTTTGTTTCATTGTTTACTGGAAAAATGTTCAAAACAATAAATTTAAAATGCTGTCTAACAACTATACTGTATTGTACAAGGAATATAATTTAATACAATCAGGAAGGTGTATCAAAGAGCATGTGTATGTTTCATGTGCAAGGGGCCTATGATTTGAAAATAGCCCAAAGTTAATCTTTATCTGCTACTGGCAAAATGTATTGAATGTGGGTTTCAATGCTGTTTCAATGAATGTGAGTTTCAAGGGCAGAGAAGTTTTAATGCTAAGTCTAGTTTCATTGTGAGACTGCATTGCTTTGTTTAGCAGATATTTATTGGTGTTCGTGCTGTAAAATGCAAAATAAAACTTTTCTGGCAAATCATTTAGGAATGAAGTCACTAAATAATGACCGATGTTAAGTTTCAGATGTCATAATCTTCAGAAAAATCAAAAATGCATGCTAAAGCAAGACCTGATATTCTATCAACTGTCTTAAGTTTATACAAGATCAATTTTTAGTACTGTTTGTATGTTCCCCCAATATATTTGGCCTTGTCCAGATTTCCTGCATTAAGAGGTTGAGAGGTATGTGCAAATAAGTCGCTTTATAGAATTAGGAATATCCAAACCTCTCAACTGTCCCCAATTTTGGCTCAAAATGTTGCTCTCCCCCTAATAATCTCTCTGCAAAATAGCAATTTTGGAAGAAAACGTGGAGGGTTTACTTTTATAAATAACTGTAATGATCAGAGTTATACATTACTTTTATTTCAGAAATGCATGTAGATTCTCTAATTTTGTCAGCTGCTCAAGTTAACTGTGCTCATATTAAAATGGTGTCCCTTCTTTGACAGGTTCCAGCTGTATTGTCTGGCAATTTTATATTTTTGTATCACATTTTTGGTCCGTTTTTCATAAAATTGCGGTTTTCTGGCAAATTAGTGGCAAATCATTAAGGACTGAAGTTAGAAAATAATGGCAGACATTTGAGTTTCAGATTTCATACCTTTCAGAAAATTCGTACTAATGCAAGACCTACTACTATTCTATTATCTTTCTAAGTTTATAAGAGCAATATTTAAAAAATTGTCCTTATTTTTGGGACTTTGCCTCAGTTTTTATTTATGAGTTTGTTGCTCTAAGAGGTTGAGAGGTATGTGTGTGTGTGTGTGTGTGTGTGTGTGTGTGTGTGTGTGTGTGTGTGTGTGTGAGGTAGGTAGCATACCTCTCAATTGCCCAAATTTTGCAGAATGTCCAGATTTTTGCCCCATATTTTTTGTCTGTTCCTCATAAATGTTGTGATTTTCTAGAAAATAATTGAAGGCTAAAGTTGCTAAATAATGACAGACATTTGAGTTTCAGACTTCATGTCCTTTAGAAAAATTCATACTAGCACAAATCCTGTTATTCTAGCAACTTTCTCATACTAGCACAAATCCTGTTATTCTAGCAACTTTCTAAGTTCAAGGGAGCATTATTTAATATCTGTCCCTGTTTATTTTAGGCTTTGTCCATATTTCTTGCACTAAAAGGTATGTAGGGGTGTGTGTGTGAATGAAACACCCTAGTTAGGGGTAGCAGGTGGTTAGTAATTTACTCAAGCTCAAAACCTGTACCTTAGTTACATTAAACAAAAGCATGAATCCTCTACCCCAACTACCATGCTGCATTTTTCAAAGAACTGACTTTCAGGTTCATTTTCAATTCAAGGAACCGAGTTTGAGTGAATCTATATTATATTACTGAAGAGGTATTACAACGAATGCCTCTTCATTGACACTAAAAGGGCGAACCGTGAATTACGAGAATGGCCGTAGCTTGGCTGGGGAAGGGGGTAGAAGTTTGAGAGCTGTGAGTACAAATTTGAAAATCCTAGCTACACCCCTGATTGCTGCCTGGATGACAAAATCCCCAAGAAAGTTCCATACCTTGTTAAGGATGAAGAGATGGGCACAGCTAGATGGGGGGAGGAATAACTTTCAGGCAAGAATAATAAATGTATATATCTTTTAAATTGATATCAGCCAAAACAAAATACTAAACATCATGCACGTTGAAAATGAGGTTGGTCGAATGTTGAACGTGCTTGCAGAGCGGTTGAGCATGCATGTTGCCGAATGAAGGAGATGTCAAAAGAAGTATTATTGAATTTGTTTTGGTAAGGTATGTGTGGGTTTTGGTTTTGGATATCCCTAAAGCTTCTGTACTATGTGAATGTGTGTGCAAGTGTTTGTGGGTTAGAATTAGAGAGAGGCCTAGGAAAAAGGCTAGATTTAGTTTCTGTTGATTAGAGGTAGTGTAAAAGCCATGTAAGAGGATAGATTTGGTGTTGCGTATGTGTGCTAATGCATGTAGTGTGCATCCTAATATTTTGTGTAGTGCTATTGTTATGAAACAAGTTTTTGTAAGGTAATATGTAGGTTTACGGTATGGCTAGTGTTAGTTCGCATTAGCAAGGTGAGGTGGGGTATGAAGTCACCTTGCCCACCTTACTAACGTATGACAACTTTATCCCTAATTTTGCCCATGCCCTTACTTGTAAATCTAACCCTACACCTTACCTTGCAAAAACTTTTAGCCAAATTATGCCTAGAGTAAGTGGTAGTGTTTTTTGACCATCTGGAGAATAAATCTGGTTTGCTTTATTTTTTTTCAGTTGGTTGCTCCCTGTGTTTTTAGTAAGTTGAGCTGAGATCAGTTGGTTCAGGGTTTCATTCCTTCAGCTCTCATTTGTCTGCAGTGTGACCTTCAGTAAGTCATTTAACCAGACATTTCTCTCAGCTCATACCTGAAAAAGGATTGTGTGTCCAGCTGCCTATCTGACTAACAAATGGGTGTTACTATTATCACTAACTCAATATATGCACTCACAAAACACTCAAATTCCCAAACTTTCACTTACCCAAAAAGAAGAAAGTACAGTTGTGCAGCAAACTTAGTATAACAGTAGATGTTAAAATGATCACTGCTGTTGTAGCCTAAGCCATATGGGTTATATCCTGCTAAGAATATAACAATGAGCCAACTTCCAAAGCTTCAAGACACCTTCCATGAGCCCAAACCACTAAGCAGCTCAAGCTGAGCTGATCAAAAGACAGGAAAGCTTTCACAACACCTGAAAGAAGGACGCAAATTTCTGAAAGAACATTGCTAGGAACAACCAAAATAAATGTCCACACCATGGCATCATAAACACACCAAAAAACAAGGGGGATGGAGGAAGGGCATGACCACTACAGCAGTGGACATTTGAATATCTACTGCTATGATACGTTTACTTATACAACTATACTATGTTCAGCATACTGATCACTGGTACAATAGCCTAAGCTATACAGGTAGATTACCATAGCTTAGAATATCTGAGAGATTGAACTGGAAGGGTCCAGGAGGCCCTGGAGAATGGTCATGGCAAAGCCTGACCTAGACAGGGGGACGTAATCTAGCTTGAAGTGCCTTGTAAAAATATGTACAGAAGACCAAGTTGCTGCTTCTTGAATACTACTACAGTCCAGTCCTTTCCAAAAAGCCATATAAGACACCAAGGCAGTGGTTAAGTGTACCTTAACCCTACCTGGAAAAGGTTTGCTGTGGTGGGAATAGCAAAAGGTAATAGCCTGAGATAACCATTTGGAAATAGTCTGCTTTGACACAGGTTGTCTCTTCTTCTTAACTTCACAAGAAATGAACAGTTGGCTGGAAGTTCTGAAGGACAGTACCTGAGTTGTCTGTGGACAGCCAAGGTATGAAATATCCTTTCTTCCTCACTTTTGGGTTCAGGAAAGACTATAGCGAGATGGAATCTTTAGCTTAAAGTAAACTTGGATACCACTTTAAGCATCAAAGTAGGATTAAATCTTAAAGAAACCCTGTATCTGCGAAAATGAGATATGGTTATCCACCATAAGAGCTTGCAACTCAGATACTCTTTTCTCAGATATCAAGCAATTAGAAAAAAATGTTTTCCATGTTAAGGACTTCAAGTCAGCAAAATGTGATGGTTCAATGAAGCAAGTGATAGTTTTCTCTAACACAAAATTGAGATCTCATGGAGGGGCTACCCATTTTTTTGTTTTTGGATGTTTCGTATGTAATACCCTTTTTAAAAACATTTTCAGATGAAAATGCATTGAATGAAGGGAAACCATGGGCAGACATGCTGAAATGGCTGAAAACGAATTATGACATAGGAGTAAGACAAGTGATAGAATAGTAACCAACACAAATATTGTAAAACCAGAAAAGAACTAGGCCTGAATGGGTTCTGGTTATATCGTTGACAACAACTAGAACACCTTTTTCATTTGCTTATGTCTGATTTTCTAGTATCAGGCTTTATTGCCTTCATTAGTGCCTTCTGCACTTCTTCAGTAAACAGGTGCTGAAAAGGTATTAAGACCACATCATCCAGGCAGTCAGTTGAAGTTGGTTGGAGTCAGATTTATCAAACACCCCTGTCCTTGTGTGAGTAGATCCATTCTGTGAGGAAACTCATGGTAATTGCCTCTGTCCAATTCCAAAAGAAGAGTGGACCACTATTGCCTGGGTCAGAAGAGACTCACCACAGTGATCTTGGGGATTTGTTCTAAATCTTCAGAAGTACCCTGGATATCAGCGGAAAGGGTGGAAAAGCATACAGGAACATTCCTGCCCAAGGGAAACAAAAGAAAAGAAAAGACATTTGTCTTCCATGCCACCTGGCATGGATTCCTAGAGCAGAATTTTGTCAACTGGTTGCTCAGAGAGAAGGCAAAAGGTCTAGTTGAGGAAATCCCCACACATGGATCAAATCATGCATGACCCCCTAATATAGCTTCCATTCGTGAGGGTCTGCCTTTGTCTTGTTCAGCTTGTCTGACACACAGTTTTGGTTTGACAAAATGTAGGATGTCTGTAGAGTGAGACTGTGCTATAAGGCTATATGGATCTTGTTACCCCGGCTTGTTTATGAACCATATTATTGTGGTATCGTATATTACCAACTGAATTGGTTACATGGACCAGAGGTGATTCAGAGAGTTGAATGCCTTGATTAGGGCAAGCATTTCTTTTGTGATTATGTGGTTGTGTATGTCTTTGTTGTCCAGATACCTTGCTCTTTTATCCTCTTTGGTACTGGTCCCCAAGTGAAGTCCAAGGAATCTGTGGTGACTGATTGCTTTCCAGCAGGAGGGAAGAAGGGTGACCTGGACTGGATATTTGATGTCTCCGCCAATTGATTTCTCTTCTCACAAATCCCAGGACTGGAATCTGAAAAGATAATGAGTCAAGGTGCTGAGACCAAAGATTTCAGACACTGTTGTATCTTTCAAATGTGGAGCCTTGCAAGGGGAATCATGAAAATCATGGATGCCATGAAACCCAGAATCCTGAGGTATTCCCTGGCAGTGACCAAAGTCTCAGTGGAAAACCTCTGAAAAAGATCTAACTTCTAAATTTAGATCTACTGTTTTTGTTTCCTGTTGAAGAAAAGTTCTTTGTACTGAGGTATCTAACAGACATCCCAGGAACCCAATCCTGCATGATAGAGTCAGAAAAGTATTCTGAATGTTCAACCAAGAGTGAGATTCCTGACATTTTGAAAAAACTTTGCAAAGATAAGCACAGTGCAGATACCCCGTAGCCTACAATGAGCTATGATAGGAGGTAGACACGTTTTAAACATTCATGGAGCAGTAGATAGCCCAAAGGGTAAAGCAGAAAACAGATAGTGTGATCCAGGCACATAAAACCATAAGAAACACATGAAGCCTAGATAAATAGAAATTTGATGGTATACATCTTTTAAAGCTAATGGTACCAAAAGGAAAGAATGGGTAATAGGCTGTAAAGTGAAAGTATTTTGAACTTTTGTACTATCACATACTGGTGTAGGAATAAAAGGTCCAGAATTGGTCTCCAAGCATTTTCTTTATCTGGCACCAAAACATTCTTGAATAAAAACATTTTCCCAACTGGGAGGGAGTAACAGTTTCTATCAACTTTACCAGAAAGGCTCATCCAGACTCTGCTACACTTTGCTGTGAAGGAAAGGTTAGTTTGCTGTTATTTTTTGTATTTCTGTGTTGTCTTTCTATATTTTGAATACTGTAGTTTGTTTTCTTTACCTTGTGTTTTGCTTGCATTCTGTTTAACAGCATATTAAAACTTCAAAAGAGACCACAGCTCTCTCTGTTCTGAGTCAGGCAGAATTTTTTCCCTCCCACCCATTTAAGTTGTCTTGTTAAATACCACTGTCTTTCTAGTATGTTAATCTGACCATATATCTCATTTCTCTCTACTTTCACTGGCTTATGTGAGTAATCACAAAACCATCACTTTTGAAATCTTCAATTATTTAAATTTATTGGCCATCCTACAGTATTTCATAGTACCAAAATACAAAAGTAACCACCCCTTTCAGTCCATCTTGCTGTTTTAAAATAGTAACTCTCCACTAAACCTTAACTTTTAAACAGGTAAAACTCAAGTTACCTACTTTCATATCTAACTTCTCTAGTGCACACTGCAGAGTGCATTCTTTTCAATCTTACCTTTAAGCATCCCTGTTACTAGCACTTTCTCTAATACCTAAAAGATCATCTCTACTTGACTCCAAGTAGACTTTTCTCTATCTGTTAAACCTAGCACTTGTTCATTACCTTGATACGGCACTCTTATAGATAGCACCCCAAAAGGCAAAATCTCTTTTAAAGTTTTGATCAGTTGCTAGTGTCCTCCTGCTCAGCTGGTGTACCTGGGTATATTGAGACAATGTTACAATTGCCACATGTACAGAGACGAACCTCTACTCCTCCCACAATACACAAATACATGTGAGAGATGCAACTACGGCCAAACTGGAGGCGGAGCACCCGCAACATAGGACTGGCAAGACCAGTCAGGAGGAGAAGGTTACCACACACACTATAGACCCAGTCTCACATAGTACCATCACAACCTCAAATCATACACATAAACACACAAAGACATCTCTGATCAAAAATCTACCAAAACAGCAGAGGCCACCAAAGCAGACACCCAAACAACCACCACCTCAGAACACAACACCTGCAACACATAGACCTCACAGTCAGAGTGTCAAACAGTCACAGCCCTTAGGCCAAACACAATGCCAGACACACTAGTCATTGGTGACTCCATAGTCAGACACACTGCACCAGACTGAGTAAGGAGAAGGTCACAGTAAGCTGCCTGACATAATGCAAGCACTCAGGTCTCTCAACAGCAGGTACAAATATGACTCAGTTATTGTCCACGCTGGTGTAATGAAAAGAGACATTGAGGAGCTCTCTGATTTGACCTTGAGCAGTATCCTACCTTCACCAAGAATGATGCCACAATACAGAGATAAGATGATCAGCTTTAACAATTGGCTTAAACTCTGGTGTCATTCAAAGGGGATCCAATGTCTGTCTGCCTGGGATGACATGCTGATAGTGCCTTTTTAGGCAAGGCTCAAATTCTAAACCTACCACCCTAGAACACAAAAAGGAAAAAACTAAGGGTAATGCTGCTCAATGCCAGAAGTCTAAATCTCAAAATGCACGGCCCTTCTCAGTATGGAGAACATCGATGTCTGTGCAGTGACAGAAACCTGGTTCAAGGCTCCTGAGAGCACCCCAGCACTATCAGGTTTTACCTCTTATCAACAATACCAAGAAAGGAGGGGTATCCATATTCATCAAAGACACCCACACCTCAAGACTGAGACCATCCAGGTTCACAAACTCAGGAACCTCACATGGCCTTCCTGAAAACACTAGAGGGGATAAATGTATCACCAAACACCATCATAAAAGTTCCTGGAATTCATAAACTCAAATGCCATGGAACAACTAGTCACCATCCCACAAGAGGAGAAACATACTTGATCTCATCATCACGAACATGGGAGCATAATGTTCACACCGAAGTATACCCCTCACTGGTGAGATCAGATTCATCCCACCCCACCTGAAATAAAAAGACCACAGTAAAGAAACTTCACACTTCTAAAGACTAGTGTGGTCTCCTCTTACAAATGCCTTCTACCAGCACCTGCAGGACTGCATGGATAAGGCAATCCCAAGCAAAACAAAGAGGCAAGCATCCACTCTGGTGGACCCCAGCCATAAACAAACTCTACAACAAAAGGAGGAAGCTACTACAAGATAGAGCAAAATCCTTAAAAGGTAAGACACCCTTGATCACTATAAGTAAAAACTAAGAGCTCTCATAAAATCATCCAAAGCAAATTTTGAGAGAAAAATAGCTAAAGACTCAAAAGACAATCATAAGGCCTTCTTTAGCTATAGAAACCTGGGAGGAAACTCCCAGATATGCTCAGAACTAGTTCATAATGATGTGAAGATTACTGATCCTACAGACATTGCCAACATACTGGCTGACAGGTTCAGTGCAAACTTCTCCCTCCCCAAAAGGAGAGATATCTATACCAAGCGATTGCAGCCCCCAAACATCTCCAACGCCCAAGTGAGAACTGCTCTCCAAAGCAAAAACACAGCATCCATGGGACCTGATGGTGTCCCCGGCTGTGTGCTCCACGAACTCAACGAGGAATTAAACCCACAGCTAGGACAGCTGTTTAATCATAGTCTTACCTCTGGATATGTACCCAGGACTGCAACTGTGGTCCCACTTCACAAAGGCGGTGCCTCCACCGACCCTGGAAATTACCGTCCCATTAGCTTGACAAGCCTTATCTGCAAAGCCATGGAGAGGATCATAATGGACCTCATAAATAAAGACATAGGAATTTGCAGACTTTGGATCCATCCCAGTTTGGCTTTGTCAAAGGCAGATCATGCCTTCTAAACTTGGTTGACTTTTAAACAGTCACCAAAGCCATTGATGAGGGAAAGGCAGTCCATACAGCCTACCTCGATCTGGCTAAGGCCTTTGATACAATTATCATTGAAAAACTCATCAGCTTAAATGTTAACCCATACATCACAAGATGGGTTGCAAACTGGCTGAGTGACAGAACCCACAGGGTCAGAGTTGCTGGCGCCATGTCAGACTCAAAACCTGTCACAAGTGGTGTACCACAGGGCTCAGTCC
Organism: Protopterus annectens; assembly: GCF_019279795.1. Taxonomy (NCBI): domain Eukaryota; kingdom Metazoa; phylum Chordata; order Ceratodontiformes; family Protopteridae; genus Protopterus; species Protopterus annectens. The sequence continues at coordinate 415,287,389 of NC_056751.1, forward strand.
TGGGCCCACTGTTTGGCATCTACTTTTCGTACAAGCAAACACAGGAGGGTTATGGCTGACAAAGTTTGCAGATGACTGCAAACACATCTGACACAGATATCCTTCAGAAGGGTCTCACAGAAACGGATAACTGGTGCCAGAGCCATGGCCTAAAGTTAAATGCCAAAAATGCATAGTCATAAAAAACAAGGTTACCCCTAGCTACCAAATAGGTGGCAATCCACTGAGTACAGAAGAAGTTATCAGGGACCTGGGGACCCAGGTTGATAGTAGTCTGTCATTCGACACCCATGTAGCTAAAGTAGTTAGGAAGACCTTCTACATTGCCCACCTTATCATGAAGGGATTCTCATCTAGATCAGGAGGTCATAGTCTCCTATACTCATCACTCATCAGACCAATGATTGAATACAATGCCCCATTCGGAATGTATCTGACCCGACACTTGCAGCAGCTGGAGAGGCCACAAAAGTTCCTCACCAAAAGGATAAAGGGTCTCAAACATCTGTCCTATGCTGCCCGACTGAAAGAACTCCAGCTCTATTCAGTCGCTTGCTCAGAGGTGACCTTTGCCTAACATACAAGGCCATGTCAAACCCAGATTTGATGAATATGCTTCACCTCAAAAATCTAGATCCGTCAGAGCCACAAGGGCAGGAGACTTAAACCTCACACGGCTATTAATAGGGATTCATCACCCAAAGACTCTATGCTGTGGAATAAAATCTATATGTGAGGCAGAGCTGGCCTTGTTCAAGAGAAATCTTGACCAATGGATGGGAGATCGCAGATATACCCCAGGGATTACCTCAGTGTCACTGCTCAACAGAGGCACAGCAAAATAATGGGTATAGTTCCCCATACTAAAGGGGTGGCTTAAGCCACAAAACTATGGGCTAGGCTTGTAAATGCCCTCGGGCAGATAGCCTAGTATGAACCTATGAACCTATGAACCTCTGAGATAACAAGTGATGTACAACAGGAGGAAACAAAGGGGTTTGGTCTACTGGTGAGGAATAATTCTTCGAAAAGAAGGATTTTTTCCCACTGTTATCTGTAACCTTTCTGAAGAAGCCTCAGCACCCATTTTTCTGAAACTATTTGTTGCCAAACAGAGAAATGGTGAGTCAAATTTTCTGGAAGGGATAAGGGACTGCAGGGGGATCAATGTCCCTTATATAGTCCTTCTGCCTTATTTGACTGTTCTTTGTTCAGGGTGAGGGTTCTCCTTTTTTTGGAAGCTCCCAGATATTGTTTATTAAATGTCTGGTTACCAGAATTCTGTTGAGACTGTTTATTTTATTTTTACCAAAACTGGATGAAGGAGCAGAAAATCCCTTGAAAATTTAGAGAAGGAGGGCTGAAAAAATCTACGAGATTCCCTGTACCAGCTTACTTCTCACATCACATTTTTTCATAACCTCTGCAGTAGAGGGTAAAAAAATAAATCTCTATCCAAAGAAGAGTTCAAAGTATCATTTTACATCTTCAGGGAGGTTCTGTGAATGCAGCCAAGAAAAACTCCTCAACAAAGTAGCAGTGTCCACAGCCCTGGATGCAGCATCTACAGAGTCATATATACACTTTAAACAATGTGTAATGACCTGAGGCATGGAAGAGATGAACCATAACAAAGCAGACTTTCCATACGTTTTCATACTTTCACAATTAAATTAACTTTAACATATAACCAGTACAGTTCAAAACTGTAAAACTTAAAGTTGCAGAAGCATATGTTTTTCCCAACCTTATCAATTGTTTAAACATCCTAGTCTGAATGGGAAGAATTAGAATTAAGAAAATTCTTGGTAGTAGCTGGATTAACTAAAGCTATAGCCGCAGGGTCTTGTCTGTGAAGAGAGTACAAAAACTTGAAAGACTAAGGCTCTTTCTACATTCTATCTGCTTTCTTATGTGCAGCAGGTTGGCTATCAGGGAAACTACGGGCTATGACAAACACATCCAACAATGTTGGGGGATGGGTGAAGGTTCTGGGAATTCCAGTTGTTACAGCTCGTAGTATTTTCTGAGGGACTGAGAAAATGAAGTGTTCCATCAGTGAAAACAATGGTATATGCTGGAAATTATTTATTTCCAGGAAAGGGCCCATTTTTAGCAGAGGCCTAGGGAGAAATGCTACAGACGCATGTCTTTGGAATGTGGGAGGAAACCCATACAAACAAAGGGAGGGCATGCAGACTCCATGCAGAAGGCATGCCAGCCACATTGCTATGAGGCAACAATGCTAACTGCTGCACCACTGTGCCACTCAATAGTCTCAGAGACAGTGAGATTCAGATACTATGCCCTTCTCTGAGTCTGAGACAGAAATCTGGGGAGAAAACAATGCATATGCCCCTTCATATTCCACCACACATTCAGGATCTTGAATCTTTCAGGAAAAGAGAAATCCTTTGTTTTACTAGAAATCACCTTATAAGAAGGATCAATAGCCTGTACAAGACCCTAAAAGACAGGTTTCAGTGCTAGCAATTAGGAGCCCTAAGTCTGTACAAGACTCTGAGCAAGACCTAATAAACTACACCTGTCCAGTGGGATTGCTGTAGGACAAGATAAATATTTAGTTTTGTGTTTCATTTCAATAGGAAAATTGAGACAAGTAGGATTACAAATGGCAGCAGAAGCTTTCCTAGGAATGAGCACAACATTCTGACTAAGCAGGGGCATATCCCCTGCCCTTTCTCCTAAGACCAACAAAAGTAGCTCTCCCCTGCCCACTGAGAGGACCCCAATAGCCACAGAGGACATGGCTAGCCCCCGGTCCATAGTGGCTGTATGGGGTACACCAGACCGAGCTGGAGAAAAAGATGAGTGGCCTAAGGTACCAGCTTTGGCCACAACAGAATCATCCATTTGTGGTTGAGGCAAATGCTTAGCCTGTAGTGGTGACAAAGGCTGTTTGGTTAACTTTCTTTTTGTGGCTAGAGGAAGGACCAATCATAGGATTGATACTTTCTATGACCAAACCAAAAATAATGTCTCTTTCTCAGGGAAACTAAGTCGCACAAGCCAGTAAAACTTAGAAACAGTCAAAATTAACTTTTTCAAGTAAAATACAGTAAAAAGCACTTCAGTACATTTTGCCAGGCCCAAAAAGTAAAATAAACATAGTTTCTACACAGAATAAGTAGTTTTAGAATATTTTAACAACTTTTAAATTGATAGAAACAAAAGTGCACTCCCATTTAAAAATACAGTTAAGTATCATAACAATCAACAAAAACATATATTCCCAGCTTAAAAATATTTTCCTCACCAGGAAAGTAAATCTAAACAGTAATTTTTTGAATGTGGAGGTTGTTCCCCAAAGGGAACTTATCTGCCTATTAATGGAATAGCACAAGCGAAGCACTGATCCTTGAAAGTCCGCAGTGGAGCATGTTCTTCATCAGCAGGAGAGCTTTCAGCGCTTGCCACTGAAACCTGTCTGCTAATAAGCTCAGCTTGAGCGTGTGGATGGTGCCCTGAAGCTTTGGAAGCTGGCCAGCTGTTATATCCTTAGCAGGATATAACCCAAATAGCTTAGGCTACTGCAACATTGATATGATGAAAATCAAAAGCTCCTCTTTTGTGATCAGTGAAAAACCCTAACAATACCACCAGGTGAGCTTTGTCAGAATAGTTGTACTACTAGGGAAAGGGTTTTTTAAGGTAATGTACAGGGTTAGTGTTGAAGCAGGAGCAGGGTTTGGTTTAGCAGTCATAAGTAAGGTGGGCAAAGACAGAGATACACACACACACACACACACACACACACACACACACACACACACACACACACACACACACACACACATACACAAATACACACCAGGAAACAGGAATACACATACTCATAATCCTCACACATACCCACTTACCTTTTTTCATCAAAACTGGCATTTTACCAAATCAACACTCAATAAAGCAAAAGTTTGACACAGAGCATGTTTACCTTGTTGACAAACTGAGCAGTCAGCCAAGTCAATTGCTATATTGTAAAAATGATGTACATAGTATAAATATTTGTAAACAGAACTGCTGCTTTACGAAGTTAGATACATTTTTGTATTAGGCAGAAAGGATACCTGCATGGCTCATTTAATGGCACCAATTCTCTGGTTTACTGGTGTATATAGAGAGAGATGGTTATAGGCCAACCCAACAAGAGAAGTTGGCCTTGCATAGAGGGGAGTGGTTGCCTGGAACACTGCTTCTGTTTGTTATTCTGCAGTATGGAAGAATCACTGTGGACCATTCTGTGAAGATCTGCACATCTACTTATGAAGGACTCCAAAGGGATAGACTATGCAAGAGATCATCTAACTGCTATGTGCTTTGAGTGCCATTTCTTGGCAAAGCAGAAAGGAATTATTAGAGTGTTTTGAGGTAATTGTTTCCCTGTTTGTACATCATCTGTGATGTTTGAAAAAATGTTCAATGAATGTTCTTTTTTATTTATTTTTACTTTTTCAGACGATGTTTGGTGCATGTGGTTGTGTAAGATAGAGTCTGCACCAGTGCCTTTTGTTTTATCATGAAATAAAACCAAACTGTTTCATTATCTTTTTTGCCTAACAGCCTGCCAGACCTCAGGCCTCCCCAGTTTTTATACCAGCTCCATTTCCATGGTGGTGAGGACTTATCTTACCAGATCCACAATGGGGAAGGGGGTGGCATTGAAGGTGGTTTGTACTCTTGCTGCTACCCCAGCCATGAAGCAGTTGCTTTTTTTTTAATTATTTATCTAACCCACTTCCTGGTGAAGATGTGCTCATCTGTGTCACAGAGAGCTGCCTGTGCTCCCATCACACCTACACATGCTCACTTGTTTATACATGAAGACAGCAACTACCACCATTGGTTTGGGTAGCCACAGAGCATGTCTTTCTTGAATGACTGCTGATGTTTGGTGCTACCTCTGACCTCTGCTGTACTACAGCAGAGATGCAGAGCCAGACAGCTGAGATCCACCATTCACCCCCTACCCACCCCGTGGGATATGCACTGCCCATCTTCGTCTGCCTTCCTGTAAGTCAAGCAAGTTACTATTTTAACCTGGGTCATAGTCAAGGCTGTATCCCTCTCTGCTGCTGGGAGGCTTAAAACCACACATTTTTGACAATCCTTGAAATTTTGGTGTATTAATATACCAGACAATGAGTGACTATGTGATTTCATATATGTGTGTGTGTGTGTGTGTATGTGTGTGTGTGTGTGTGTGTGTGTGTGTGTGTGTGTGTGAGAGAGAGAGAGAGAGACAGACAGAGACAGAGAGCCTCAGTGATTTACCCAGAAAATCAAGAGATAGATGCATACACATGTGTTTGTGTCGTTTGCATGTGCATGTGAATGTCTGCATATAGTTCAGCAATTTTTAGATTTCTATGTACCTTCTCATTCTTTCTAGAAAGAATTGATCAGAGTTCTTAGGAACACAGTTAAAATATCTGTTGTTGACCAGTAGGTGCAGTCGAGAAGCTGGGTTTGTCGACTTATTTACTTATTTATTTACTTACTTACCTAGTTGGCTATCAATAAGTCAACCTGCAATTAAGGAAACTAAATGTCAGACCTTTTATATTATAAACATAATTTATGTTCTTTATGCCAAGACTATTGATGATATATTTACTGATGTTAAAGGTAAGATCATCACTATTGACCCAACTGTATATATTTTTGTAGGCCATCTTGAAGAATTTTGTCATCTCTAACTGAAGTAATTATGCTACCAGTTTGCAGTCGTCAGCATATCTGGTTATCCTACCTATAAGCCCATTTCCCACTTTTATATCTAAGAAAACGTAGTCCATGAAGATGTGGCTCCAAGTACAGAGCTCTGTGGGATACCACTGGTAGCCCCTGTTGGGAGTTGGGATACACAGATAATGTCGCACCCTTACTTATTTTTTTATATATTTTTTTACTCAGTCTTTACCTCCTTAGGGAACCACAGGTCTGTGGAAGTACAGAAGGTGCCAGATTACCTAGCTATGTTTTTTTTTTTTGTTAGTTAGTTTTGTTTTTTGTTGTTGTTTTTAATTTTGGCTAAGTTCTGTTGTGATTGTCTTTACATAGGACACTGATCAAGCTTATGAGTCTAAAACAGTTTGGGTCTAAAGTAGCTATCTATACACACACAGAACCTGTCACCATAGCACCTTGATTCATTCGGAATTTCATTTAAATAATCGATAGAGGTTTTGTTAGTTTGCATTGATTCTTTATAGGCAGTAACCATGGTGTGTCACCTAGTTCCACAAAGCATAACATATATTTAATTGCATTTGTGGCAGCGTGCAGTGATTAACTCTGTAGTTATTTAACACTCAGACATATTTGTTTAGTTATTGTGAAGTTTGCACTATTTGTTTCTGCAAGAACCTTTGTTATAGCCTGTGGCTGGATGATCACCTTATTGTTTATCGATAGCATGTTACATGTTAAGTTTCCCTTTCAGTTTTCTAATGTAATTGAAGAATAAATTACTATTGCTGTCAACATTTGTTACTAATGTCGGATCATAGTTAGAGCTGATGAATTTGATGAGACAGTTAAGTAATTTGTGCACTTTATTTAAACTAGTCTTGTTTTATTACAAGGGTAATCCATGCAAGGTAGCATCAGTTCTTCCTGTAATACATTATAATTTTTCTGATTCCAGCAAAGGTTTTCTTTAATTTACCTGTATATTTATGCCTTATTATAGAAGTTCATGAATACAGCAGTTAGTAATGCCATAGACCTCTATAATAGCATCCTCAACACTCTTATTTGGATTACTTAACATAGTATCACAGTCTGTTTCAGTAAGTATGTCAGTCAATGCATCATACTTACCACTAGTAAAGTCTAAGGAAGGATGATCTGTTTATGGCAGAATTTTATTCTTGGATTGAACATAGTGGTATCATCATCTGTGTTAATTATAGATGGCACAACCATGGGTAGAGACCATAAAGGTTCTATTATAGGTATGACATGCAATGATATGTCTATTTTTATTATGAGTTTTGACAGTATTTCTGTGGTGAGATTCATCAAGAATGTCCCTTCATTTGATGTGAAGCTAAAACAACTTTGCTAATTTTATTTTTTTGTGTTCTTATGTCTTCTTCTATGTTTTATCCTTATGTTCCTTAGGACAGCCAAACATTTTAGAAGAACAGTGACTATAGTGCATACAGAAATAAGACCCTGAATGTTATATGGATGACCCATATTAAGTCAGTAGCCTCAGCACAGGAGAAGCCAGCTACGCTGAGAAGGGAGTGAATTTTCAGTACCATATACCCCACCACAGGAGTAGCACCTGCTGGATGTATCTCAAGTGCACATGCTGGAAAAGAAAGGAGGGGTTTGGAGGTATGATCCTGCCAAACAGAGCATTACCCTGTACCTCAGTGAAGCAGGTATATGCAAGCACATGCTCAAGTAGAAAAAATGTACTGCAGACGTGGTGTTATGCTTGGCTGTCAATAGCAGAATGGTTAGGAATAGAAGACAGAAAACTACTGAGTATCTGCAGGATGCTGGTCCAAAGTCACCTACTCTTGCCTGTCATGCCTAGTGAGATGGTTGGAAAAGTACAGAAGATGACTGAGTCAATGGGGATGGAGGTTCAGTAGTCATGGTGCAATCAAAGTGGCAAAAAAGCACATAAACATAATTTAAGACCATCTGTAGACATTTTTATTAGACTCTTTCTCCTTAGTTGATATAATGTACACATAGAAACATTAAGGCTAATTAGGCACATGGTTACATATATGTGTAACATTATGTATATTAAATGATTACAGCAGACATGCAGTTATATATGGATATAATTTGTTATACAGAAGTGTAATGATGGCCAGATGTATGGTTTAAAATTCCACCACTGTCATCAATATATGCGATTGCTACCAGAACTATAGTGTCATAATCCGCAGCCCTGGCACTACTATATGTGAGTCTTCAATCTGTTCCTCATAATATTGGTAAATTACTAATGTATATCACTGCAAGTTATGTTTAGCTTTAACAGCACATACCAAATACGTATTATTTTCCTTCACTATAGTACCATAGTACATACACACAAATAGACCAAACTATGAATCCAAATTAGCTTCCACAACTAAAGACAACCATACAGCATTCTGTAGTTACATATGTAACCTAAAAAGAAAGTCCCCGATTTGTGCTAAACTGGTAGTTACTGATACCACATATACTGAGCCTTTGGACATAACTAACCTGTTCACTGACAAGTTCTGGCAAAACTTCATTTTCCTGTCCTCACCATACGTAACCCATGACATCCCTACCACCTGTGCCCTACTTTGTATTTCTAAAGAGCAGGTCATAAATGCCCTCTCTAAGGCCAAACACACAACATCTATGAGACCTGATAACATCCCAGGCTGCATCCTACATGAGCTCCAACAAGAATTAGCAACACCATTGGGTACTCTTTTCAATCATAGTCTAAGCACCGGCTTCATCCCAGCTGAATGGAAAATGGCCACCGTTATTCCCTTGCACAAAGGTGGTGCTTCCACTGACCCTGGAAACTACAGACCTATTAGCCTGACTAGCCTTATCTGCAAGGCCATAGAGTGTATCATCATGGACCTTATCAACAAAGATATAGGTAATCTCCAAACATGTGGCCCTACTCAGTTTGGATTTGTCAAAGGGAGATCATGCCTGATAAATCTGGTAGACTTCTTTGACACAGTCACCAAGGCCCTGGATGAGGGGAAATCTGTGCATACAGCCTACCTAAACTTAGCCAAGGCATTTTACACTATCCCCCACTCAGGCATCATTGACAAACTCACCCAGCTAGGTATCAACCCTTATATTGTTAGATGGGTCACTAACTGACACACTGATAGAACCCAAATATCCAAAATAGGGGAATGCACCTCCAACAGCAGACCTGTAACCAGTGGTGTTCCACAGGGATCAGTCCTGGGACCTCTACTGTTTGGAATCTATTTGTCCAAAGTATGAGCAAAATTAAAGGTCTGTGGCTGACAAAAATTTGCTGATGACTGCATCCCTTTCAGTAAAGGTGATGTTCTTGCTAATTAACACATCAATAGCAACACCTTAAGTATGCACTCAGTGGAGAGAGACCTGGGTGCACAGGTTGACAGCAACCTTAGCTTTGACCACCATGTCTCCACAGTAGTAGGAAGGGCATTCTGTATGGCTCATCTCTTAAGTAAGGGCATTGTCTCCTGAAAAAAAAAGAAGTTATAACCTCCCTGTACTCTTCCCTCATCAGGACAATAATTGAGTGCAACACCTCGTTCGGTATGTACCTTTCTAAGCACCTGCAGCAATTGGAGAGACCACAAAAGTTCCTCACAAGAGAAATTCAAGGTCTTCAGCATCTGAACTATGTGGATTGTTTGAAATCACTGTCACTTTATTCTGCTTCATACAGACTTTTCAGAAGCGATCTTTGCCTTGCATGTAAGGCAATTTCTGACCTTGTTTTATTGGAAATGCTGCATCTCCGTAATTAAATGGCACATGGGTTACGCTCACTAAAGATCTTAACCTGGTATATGACATTAATGAAACCTGCTGGAGGAACAGATTTGTCTCCCAGAGGCTACCACACATTTGGAACAGACTCCCACTTCATGTCAAGCACAGCACCTCATTGGCCTCCTTCAAACGCAATCTGGACGATTAATGGGTAACCATTAATTTACTCCGGGGGTTCCAGCTGTATCCCTCCTAGACAGGGGCAATAGGTGCTGATTGTGAAAATAAGGATAGAACTTAGCAAGCTTGTAAGGCCCCTAGGGCCATTAGCCTAGTAACTTCATATGATTCTATGACCAAGGGGAAAAGTTATAGGCCCTGGCTTCTGTGGCACTTTAGCCACTTCCCTTTGAATTCAGAGTCTTACAGTGCTAGCTTATCTACAGTAATTAATTTTGGAATAAATTAACAGACACACAGACACACACACACACAATTCACAAGATATTAATGATGTTTTCCAGTGCTACAGATCATTTCAGCTATATTGTACACTGCTACAGTTCCAGATTTAGCCTGAAAACCTTCAGTTACTACTCCATATTTGACTCTTTTAACTGAAGTATAAAAGCTGACTGCAGTGTTAGATAAGCAGTCTTTCTTTTTGGAAGAGGATGCCAAAGTCCCGCACCAACAAATTATTTTCGTAGGTAAATGTCACAATCTTACAACAATAGATATCAATACTCTTCTTGTAATTAACACATTAATAAATAATTGGTCACAAGCTTTTAAATTATATAAGACTTCACTTAAAGAAAGATGAGCAATGTAATTTAAAAGTTAAACATAGATAAAGATAGGCAATGTCTACCAGCTAAATGTTTTCTAACTCAAAATCTAGCTAAAACAATTTACTAGGCCCTGTCTAGCACTGCTTAATTTTAAAAAATACAAGAGGGAGGTGAGAAGTGCAGCTTATCAGGATAACAAAAATAAATGTTCTGAAAGTGGCCTTCATGATTTGTACCTTCAAAGCAAGACAGTGGGTTTTTGCAGCAAGGGGATCATGCCAATTGACCTCTGAAGGGAGTTTCAAGATAGGTCAGCAATAGGAGATATATACTTAGCACAACTCTTCCTAAACAAACCCTTTTCTCTCCTGTATCAGCTCAACTGATTCCTGCCTTCTGGCCTGACAAGCTGTCCATGTCTGGCTTATCAGACAAATTCAAACTGCAGACAATAGTCTTTCTGAAAAATTCCGCAATGTAATAATTTAAGTAACTAGTTCTTTCTTGCTCAGCCTAGCCACTTATGTAATGGTATGGGTGTGTTTTTGGCTACTACCACCTCCTATACAGAAAAAGAAAAGCTGCAGCTTTTCAGTGACAATAACCTACCTTTACAGATAAAGGTCACACTTTACACTTTGCAGTAACAGACCATTTACATGTCCAGTACAAACTTTTTTACATAGCCCTATACAACATTTTCTGTTTTACATATCTGCTGTACATTTTATAGAAAACACAGTTGCAAGCATTATACATTTCACATCTTTGTTGCAGTGTCCCAAAAGCAGTTTTAGGTTTGTGTACATCTGGATGCATCACTAATAAATTGGAAGATTAATCACATATGTCCACTTCACATCTAGAAAATGCCCATGTTTGCCTGAGTTTATTACCTTACCTTACAAGAGCACATGCAAAGCAGGAAATATTGAACTAAGAGCTGTATGTGGCAAGTCATAAGGGTTTATAGTACACATGGTATGGCATAAATAATAGACTGGAATCCTCAGTGTATCTTTTTGCTAGTGATATCTGGCTGTGAAAAGTTTATCTGTTCAAGTCAATGTTATTGTACTTGGATACAGGAAATGCAGACAGTAGGGGTCTACTAAGGAGATGTAATCCATAGTTTAAGTAAGAGAAGTAGCTCATTCATTGTGAATGTATAGCTACTGGCATACTGCTAGGACAGGGTGTATAATCTCATAGGGAAAATTTGATGGTTGGGCTAAAAGCCAAGGAGGGACTACTACACTCAGGAGATAGAAATATATGGAAAAAAGAAGCTGTGACATATTTTTCTGTTTGTGGGTGTTCTTTTCCTACTAAAGTAGGACATTATCAGACTTTTTATGGATGCTGTTTTCTAGGTATAAAATGCAGCCCTATGTCATATGTTCATATAAGCATTTGCAGGGTTTATGAAGAAATATCATAGAATCGGTCATTCAGGACCAAGTTATAAAGTCTTAGCAAAAGACCATGCAAAAATTTCTATGCAACAAAGCAAATAATAAACAAGAAACTTAAATGATTAAAATACAAGAGAAGCCTACCTCTTGCCACTTACAGTATATATACTGCTCAAGACTTCACAAACATAGAGAAAGGTAAATAGCTGAAGCTGTGTAAAACTGACTGTAACTCCTACTCTGCATTTGTGAGCTCTCTAATAATTCCTTCTCATTTATCAGACTAAAGTACAACATACTCATACTCTTTGAACATGGGATTCACCAAGCTGTCTTTGATCAGTGGAATCTCGACTGCTCCTGTGGGAGGGTGTCTTGTAAATGTTGTGCTAGCTAACATAAAACAGTAGAATGTCTGCTGTTAATGGATATCATGTGCTAGCTATAATGATACAGCAGGATGTTACCAACTCATAGATGATGCATGCTATGAAGACAATTATGCTAGTTTGTCACTTATTCCTTGATGTTTATTTTTTTATTTTATTTATTATGTTTTGTTGACCAGGTTAGTCCCACTAGACTAGTACCTTCTTTTTGCTGTCTACAAAATGTAGCAGGAAATCACTTTTTTAAGGATGCAGTGAGGCAGCTAAAACACGAAGCACTTTATAATAGTTTTCCTAAGATTATGCCACACTGCTAAACATAACCAAACCTTTAATGCTGCACAATCCCTGTGCTGTTCTTGTGCATGTATGTAAATAGTTTTCTTGTTTAGTTAGCTCATACATTCAATAGCCTATTAATTTTCTTCACTATAATATGTAGTGTAAACTTACCACTTCTGTAATATACTTGCCCCAGTATTTACTGAAACCAATATGTAGTTCAAGAGCTATTATTGTATACTATTTCTATTCCTTTTGTTGTACCATGCAACCTGGGCTGTCACTTCTGATCAGAGCTCTACCTCGGTAAATAAACATAAATAAAAGTACAAAATAAAATAAATAAAGCAATAGCATCCTTTAAATTATACAACACTGAGTACTGGAATAATTTAAAATTGTTGCACCAACTTTTCTTGAAAGTAGAGCAGTAAAAAGTAGCTGATGTGGCAGATGAAAGGCATTCAAAGAGGATGGCATGTAGCAGTGGAAAATGCAGTTGTCATCAGAGTTGTGTGTTTGCCATTATACTCACTTCTATACAGGGAGACAATCTGAGTTTCCTGGCCTGTTTGTACTATAGTAGAATATATGCTAAAGAGCTGCATATGTTTTAAACAGCAGCTTACTTGCGTACCTGGGCTCCATACATTTAAATGGTTCTTGACCTCAAGTCATTCTAGCATGAAGGTTTAATACAATAGCAAATCTAAAGGAGTGAATCACCAGTGAATCTAGGTGTTATACTTTGCCAAGCTAATGAAAATTGCAATATCTGAATATTGAACAATATCTTCAGGAGTAACACCTGGGGGGTAGGGCTATCTAAGGCTAGCCAAGTTTTCCCAAAGGAATAATGATGATCTGTATTCAAACCTGACATTGAAGGCCAGTCATTTATAAGCAACCTCTGTCCATAAGGACATGGAAGCCAGGCACAGTGTAAATTTCCTATTCTCCATTCCCTTGTCTAGGTTGTGTTTTAACTAGGTAATAGACAAACTCAGCTTCACATGGATGGGAAGTCTGCTCCATAGGAGGGGCAGTTTCTGAGACACATATCTGTGTCTCCAGCACATTATGTTTAAGTCAAAGACAAAATTCAGGTCCGTAGACATTGTATTTCTGGTACTGTTTGACTGATGAATATGCAGAAGACTCATAAGTGTGGGGCTTGTGGATGTCTTGTAAGCCAAGTATAGATCACACCTCAGCAATCTATAGTAGATTGAGTAGAGGAAAGAGCTTTAAGGCATTCTGCATAAGGCAGGTTTGTTACACTTTGTATTCCTTTTGTAAGGAATTACTGCGGTCACTCTAGTTGCTGCATATGCATGGTCAGGTACTTACCGAAGGGACCATTGTACTCCATGAGTGGTCTGATAAGGGCAGAGTACAGGGGGATAATGATTTCTTAGGACCTAGATGCCATGCCCTTACTTATAAGTTGTGCAAATTAAAAGGATTTCCTCACCACTGTGGCCACATAGGTTCATAGGTTGATACTAGGCTATCTGCCCTAGGGCATTTACAAGCCTAGCCAGAGTGTGTTTGGCTTTCACCACCCTTTTAGATTAGTTGACTGTGCCTCTGTATAGTAGATCACAGAAGGTAGCCCTTTTAAGGTTAGTTTACTGTACCTCTGTCAAGCAGGGACACAGAAGAGATCCCAGGGGTAAACTTACAATCTCCCATCCACTCGTCAAGATTTCTCTTGAAGAGGATCAGTGAGGGTCTCTGCCTAACATGGATTGGGATTTTGTTCCAGAGTGAGGGGAGCCTCTGGGATATGAATCTGTCCCTCCAGCATGTCCTATTTATTTCTGTGCTGAGGTTCAAGTCCCTGGAGCGTGTAGCTCTAAGGGATTTGGATTTCCTGAGGTGAAGCATGTCCATTAATTCTGGGTTGGACATGGCTTTATATGTCAGACACAGATTGCCTCTGAGTAGGCAGTACGCAACTGAGTAGAGCTGGAGTTTCTTTAGCCGAGCTGCATAGGGCATCTGTTTCAGCCCCTTGATCCTCTTGGTGAGGTACTTTTGGGGTCTTTCCAGTTGCTGCAGGTGTCGGGCAAGGTACATCTCAAATGGGGCATTGTATTCAATTATGGGCCTGATAAGTGATGAGTAGATGGGCACAATGACCTCTTGATCTAGATGCGAATCCTTTCATGATAAGGTGGCCTATATAGAAGGTCTTTCTAACCACTTTGGCAACGTGATTGTCAAAGGAGAGATTGCTATCTAATTGGGTCCCCAAGTCCCTAATTACTTCTTCTGTACTTAATTAATGGATTACCACCTATGTGGTAATTTGTGGGCACTTTGTTTTTCCCAAAGGGGATGACTATGCACTTTTTGGCATTCAGCTTTAGGCCATGGCTCTGGCACCAGTTATCCATCTCTGTGAGACCCTTTTGGAGGGTGCTTGTGTCAGCCGGAGAGTCAATTATGGCACCCAGTTTACAGTCATCTGCGAACTTGGTCAGCCATAGTCCACCCATGTTAGCCTGTACCTCTGAGAAATATATACCAAACAAGAGAGGTCCCAGGACTGAGCCTTGTGGGACGCCGCTTGTAACTGGTTTAGAGTCTGAAATGGCATCTGCTATTCTGACCATGTGGGTTCTATCCCTGAGCCAGTTTGCAACCCATCTTGTGACATAGGGGTTGATATTTAAGCTGGTGAGCTTATTTATGATGCCTGAGTGGGGTATTGTGTCAAAGGCTTTTGCGAGGTCCAGGTAGGCTGCGTGGTCTACCTTCCCTTCATTTATGGCTTTGGTAACTGTTTCAAAGAAGTCGACCAGGTTCAAGAGGCAAGATCTGCCCTTAACAAAGCCGAATTGGGTAGGATCCAGTGTCTGGAGGTTCTCAATGTCTTTGTTTATGATTTCCATGATGATATGCTCCATAGCTTTGCAGACCAGGCTAGTCAGGCTTATAGGGCGATAGTTTCCGGGGTCTGTTGTGGCACCACCTTTGTGGAGTGGGATCACTGTTGCTGTACGCCATTCCTTGGGTACATATCCTGTAGTAAGGCTGAGATTGAACAGTGACTTTATATGAGGGTTTAGTTCTTCTTGGAGCTCATGTAAGATGCAGCCCGGGACACCGTCTGGTCCCATTGATGCTGTGTTTTTTGCTTTGGAGAGGGCAGCTCTCACCCGTGCACCTGTGATCTCAGGAAGGCTACACTCTGTTGGGATAGACATTTGCTCTTTTGGGGGGGGGGGGGTTGCACTGAACCTTTCTGCCAGGATGTTGGCAATGTCTGTGGGTTCAGTGTAGTTTTTTGTCATTTTGCACTAACTCAGAGCATATCTGGGAGTTGCCTCCCAGGTTTCTGACATAACTAAAGATGGCCTTGTGATTATCTTTAGTGTCTTGTGCACTAAAGATAAGCACAAGGCCTTCTTTAGTTATGTTGGATGAAGGTAAGGCTACTGTCTATGTGTTAAGAGTCAGCTCTTAGGGGCATATTATCAACATGGTACATGGTAATTAACCAGGATGGTTGCCTTCACAAAGGGTACAGTTATGCATTTGTTAGCACTGAGTGTAAGACCATGGATTTGGCACCGTTTATTAGTCAGAGATAGGCCTTCTTGAAGAATCTATTATTATTTCATGATCCAAGATAATTGCAGGTATTTATTGGGGGTCATTCACTCTATCAGAATCCCATCATCAGTAATTATGTTTATTTGACAATTTTTGGTAAAAGCCTTTGTTATTTTTTGGCCCAGTCAAACTGTTTCACCCACTTTGCAGTTAGATGACTCATTCTTTTCACAGTCCTACTTAGTTATCCTCTTTCCAGGGTGAATACATTATTGGTAACCAGTGGTGGATTAAGTGTATTTCGCACACACACACACACACACACACACACACACACACACACACACACACACTTGCATTATACCTCTCAAACTCTTAGTGCAAGAAATCTGGGCAAAGCCTGACATAATGAGGGATAAAGGACCAAAACTAGGGACACTTTTTTAAGTATTCCTCTTATAAACTTAAATAGTTGCTAGAATAATAGGATTTGTGTTAGCATGCATTTTCTGAAGGATATGAAGCCTGAAACTCAAATGATTGTCATTATTTAGAGACTTTAATCCTTAGATGATCCTAGTGATTTGTCAAAAAAAAAAAACAAAGTTTATGAGGAACAGACCAAAAATATGAAACAAAAATCTAGGCGTTCTGCGAAAATCTGTACAGCTGAGAGGTATGATTTGAATTCACCTTCATAATTGTTTTAAATTATATTTATTGTTTAAAAAAGCAAATTTTGTATGTATTCATTTTTAATTTTTGTAGTCTTGAGCATTTTTACAGGACGAAGTGAAGCAAAATTTACCAACTAATAATAACCACAATGCCTTCTTTAACTATGTTAGAAAATTCAAAACAATGTCCAGCACTGTTCAGAGCTATTACTAAATATCAGATGCTCAGACCCAGACAATATTGACAATGTAACAAAAGACAAATTTAGGTCAAGCTTCACCCCCTCTCCCATGTACTATCGTCAAATCACATGCCTGCATTTATAACCTCCTCAAATCTCCCAATAACAAGTCCTCAAGGTGCTATCTAAGGTCAACAACATTTCAGGCTGCCTACTGGTCATCCTGAAACATGACTTGTCAACCCCCTACACAGACTGTTCAGCATCAGTCTCAATACAAACTTTGTGCCAGATGAACAGAAGACAGCAGTAGTCATTCTCTTGCACAAAAGGTGGGGCTTCAATTGACCTGGGTAATTATAGACCCATAAACCTGACAAGCTTCAGCTCTAAGGCTATGGAAATGTTCATTATTGAATTGATAGACAGGGATATAATTAACCTACAGACTCTCAACCAAGCCATTTCAGATTCATCAAGGGAAGATCCTGCTTACATAACCTGGTTGACCACTTCAAAAACATTGTTGCAACAATGGATTAGGGCAAATCAGTACAAGCCACATATCTACATCCTGCAAAGGTGTTTGACACAATCCCACACTCATCACAGATAAACTCTCTGAGCTAAATGTAAGTCATTATGTCTCTCATTAGATTGCAAACTGGCTCAAAAAGAGAACTCAGGAAATAAAGGTGGATGGCTATACTTCTTCCAAAAGACATGTTACTAGAGGTATAACTCACAGTTTAGTCCTTGGGCCACTCCTCTTTAGTATTTACTGCTCAGAGGTCTAAGATTTTGAGGGTTTGTGACTGACAAAGTTTCCTGATGATTGCAAAGATGATGTCATCATAAACTCCAAAGAGGACACCATGATTCTCTAATATGGTGTGTGTCTAATAGTTGGTGTCAAAACAATAGACTACAACTGAATACCAAAAAATGTATAATTGTATCCTTCGGCAGACATGAGTCCCCTTGTAATTATCACATTGACAACATACCATTGAAAACTGATCCCGTAGTCAAGGATCCAAGAACCAATATCAACAACCAATTGTCCTGTGCTCACAACACATCTACTATTGTAAGGAAGTCATTTTCACTGACAGCTTTTATTCAAAGGTATGGTGTACAGGTTGAAGGGTGAAATTGTTCCTCAGTGCTCAGTACTCATTAGGCCAATCATTAATGACCTTTTTGGTATGAATTTGTCTAAACATTTTTCACAACTGAAATGACCACAATGTTCCCTCACTAATAAAATCAAGGACTTAGATCACAGACACTATGAGGACCATATTAAGACCTTGTCCATCTTCTCATTATCATACAGGCTACTGGGAGGGGACATCTTCCTTGTATATAAAGCTTCAGCAGACCCAATCCTGTCAGACTCCTTACACATTAACAAGTCCAACAGTGATATAAACACCTAATCTAAGCAGCTTAATCTTATCTGCAACACAAATAGAACATGTTGGAGGAATAGGTATGCATCACTAAGAATTTTGCTTCTGGGGAGCCATCTTCCACTGTACATAAAGCAAAGTACTTCTCTGACCCTATTCAAATATAATTTGAATGAATGAATGGGTAACCACAAATTCACTCTAGATTTAGTACCCTTGACCCACACAAGTATGGGCAACATGTAAATTTCCCAACATATCCTTGTTCTGCCCATCTTTGGGTTATTTGTACACAAAATATAAGGGTTAAATCTATCATGGGAATAAAAACAAGGTTTACAATCCTCACATATCAACAGCCTAATACATACCTATGAACCTAAAATAAAATTGTCCATTTAAACTATTTCAACCATAAAAGAACACTAAAACCTTTGTCATTATAATCCACCAATATCCATACCCATCAATTACAGCCACTTGACTGTGTACACCTCAAATATCCAATTGTAATAAAAATGGTGGCAATAAAATATTCCAACTTGCTTTACACAAATGCACACTAGTCCTTCAAAGCAATACTAATTACTGTTTAACTTGATTGTGACAGCAGTATCAGTCATTCTCATCCATAGACAACCCTCCTACTCAGCAAATGTATTGCCATTGTTGACTGTGTTCACCTCATATGTCTGGTTTGATAAAAATAAACAAACAAATAAGTAAATAAATATGGACAGAATGCCATTCACAAAAACACATACTAGCCCATGTATTATAGCTTATTTCATATAAATACACACTAGTCCCGCAAAGTCAGACTATTTAAACCAAGCAAACAACTAAAGGGTAATCACTCTGGAACAGCCCCCACTCAGCAGTTATAGCCAATTTGCTCAACTGATTGTGATACAAACTAGTACTTCTTAGTGCTAGAATCAGAATCAAATCCAAAAAATAATGATCAACACAGACCAAAAGTCAGGGATATATGAAAACTATCGGACATATATACTTATAAAGTTGCTGAAGTAACAGTGTTTGCTTTGCCATGTGTTTCTGAAGGATATGAAATCTGAAAATTAAATATTTGTCATTGTTTAGAAGTTAAAATCATCAGTAATTTGCTAGAAGACTGCAGACCACAAAGTTTATGTGGAACAGACAAAATGTTTATTACTCTGCTGCTGTACACTACACACTCTCTTTGCGAAAAAATGAATGCCACAATGTCGAACCTTACAACAGCGAATACAATACAGCATTCACTGTTGTAAGGTTCGGCATTGTGATGCAGACCACACTGTAGTGGGGATCAGGAAATGTACCCTTTCCCTCACTATACTGCGATCCCGGAGTTTGTATATTTAAGTAGCAGGGGGTGTGGGGAGTTCAGGGGGGCTTGTCCCCCAGCAAACAATTTTTGACTGTGCAAGTCACAGTAATACTGTTACTGGAAGTGTGGTGAATGTTCAAATTATGTCGAATTCAAACATTCACCACTTCGGAGTTTGACGTTATTTGTATTCAACATTATAAATTTCACATTTTTGTTTCAGATTAGTAGCAATTCACCGTTGTTTAATTTGGCAAAAAAATAGTAAACCACACTCTCCTGTTTGTCTCTCGGTTGTAAGGCGCAGTCACTTACTGTTGATATTTTGCTGTTGTTTGTTCCTTGTCTGCTACATATATCTCACCTTGTCTGCTACATATATCTCACTCTTAACTCCCCATCCACTTTCTCTCAACTGGGCTGGACTAGTTCTATCTCCTTTAACACCCTCATATGGCTGTTTGATACAGTGCTTTTTTTTATCTCCCACTGATACTATCTTCCTTGTTTTCTGTGTTAATAATTCCATTTTTTTTGCGGTTAGTTTTTAACACTGCCACTGATATTGCTGTGTCCTAGTTTAATAAGACATTTTACTTACCTTCTGTTGATCCTGAGTGTTTTCCTGCAGGACTCAGTTTGATCCCACTCCATTTCACCTTGCTACACCCATTCCCTCCCACCCCTGGTATAAATTCCTTTACACTGGGCTTACCCCTCCCTATCTAAATTCCAACTTATCACAGGACCCTTCACTCTTCCCACCTGCAGCAACATAACCATCTCACAAATAACCACTCACAGGTTCTTACCCCTCCCAACCATAGAAATTTATGTCTGTCTCATCTGCTCATCATACTATTGCATGCACCTACATTTCATTATTACTGCCCTTAGTTATATTCTTCTCTTTATACCTCTGAATGACTAACTCTTCCATTTCCTTTATCATTATTACATTATTAGAATTAACTAAAAAGACAAATCTTCTCCATTTCTCTTCATTTACTCCATCTCTGCCTCCCTCTACTTCATACTTTACCTTGCTTTTTCCTTTTCTGTACAACCACCACCATTTTAAGTGGTTCTCTAAACATTGTGTCTCTTTCTGCTACTACTTACTAACATCCTATCTAACAAGCTATAACTGTATACTTTCACCTCTATGCATCTTTCCCACTGCAGATTACTCAGCAAACAATGAAATCAGGAGTAGCTATACTAATATATTTCCCTGCCTTTTTAATCTCTCACCTTGTCTTTATTTTAAGCACAAAATATTTCACTACCTCCACTTTCCTCAAAAAAATAAAACTCATACAGGTCCCCTCTAATCAATACACTATCTCCCAAAACCCCTCAGTGTAGTGACATCTACCCAAGCAAGGCCACGAACACTCACTAATTAATCTAAATAGCAAACACCCACTCCTACAAAATGATGACTTAACTAACCCTCCCTCAACTACCACCTTAAACAACTCTTAACTGCTTATTGTCCTTCAGTTAAACTACCACCTATCATACTTATAAGACTAGAACATCATATTCCTCACACCGTCATTCTCTCACTGGCCTTCCAAAAAAATTAATACTGTCACTATCAATCTCCTCAAAATTTATAACAGAATTACAGAAATACATGTCTGGTTATCACAGTATAATTCTGATATTTTCACCATCACAGAAATCTGGCTTAAGTGTAGCATTAATGATTCTGAACTACTTCCTCTAGGCTACAGTATTAAAGCTCATAGGGCCCACAAGAAAGCAGGTGGAGTAGCCTTAATTTATCCAATTTCATGCAATATTCATTCATTTATCCTATTCATACAACATCCCAAAATTCAAAAATGCCCAAACTCCTGTATCACTGCTAAAGCTTAACAATAAAAAAGGCCATGTTTTGTTACAGTCTATATACCACCTGGAAATAACATAACTTCAGAAGAAATCCTATCCTGGACAAATAATAATGTACCTTTTAAAAAATCATACTAGAATATATAAATATTAACTGGCAAAACCTAGCTCCAGACTTTCCCTCGGCTAGTATTAACCTTTATGGTTACATACAACTTATCAAAAACACACTAGAATTAACAATATCAATAGTAAATGTACAATTCTAGACTGGATACTGGTCTCTAACCATAGCAAATGTACAATCTCTAAAACCTACCCAAACTTACATAGCAAGCATCTTCAAGGCTATACCCATTGAAATACCACTCACCAACATCAACATCCCAAAATCTTTCTAAATGTAATAAAGACTCCTTCATCAATACATTGAAAGTGTTTAATTTGTCTGCCCTAAAATCTCTTTCACCAACTTAAAACATCCAAAAATCTTTCTAAATTCAATAAAGATTCCTTCATCAATTTCATTGAAAGCCTTTGATTGGTCTGCTCTAAAACTTTTTCATTTGCTGAGGCAGTCAATACTTTTAACATCTTATTCTTAAATATTCAAAATAGCCACACCCCACTAAACAAAAAAGAGTGGCAATTAACCATGCACTATGGCTCACCACCTAGACAAAAAGTACAATGTCCAACAAAGACAAAGTTTGAAAAGAATGGCTTAAATTTAGCACTTTCTGTAACCTGCAGCTTTATGGAGAATTGCACAATCTGAGTAAAATACAAGTTAAACTATGTTTAAAAATGATATTATAGCCATCTACAACTTAAACACAAAACTGATTCCAAAAAATTCTGGGCATCAATGTATAACCTATTACATCCAGGCTCAAACAAGGAACTTAACCCTTCACATAATAGCTCTCCACTAGAAATTGTTACCTTACTCAATACCTACTTCATAGAAAGCATTGTTTACCCTAACTAAAAACTCTTTAACCCAATCCAGTGCTTCTACCACCCTTGCAATAACATCCAATCAGAGTTATTCAGCAAACAACAGGTTAGACCAAAACCAACATCCTCCATACACCATCCACACTACCACTTCCTGGCAAAGCTCCACTTTTTCTGGGGTCATAAGCAAAAACTTCAGAAACAAATTTGTTGTTACTGGTTTCCCTTTTAAGTTAAACAATATCACTCTTCAGATTTTTGGGGGTGGTTTGCAAAGACTGTAGTAATGGGACTACCTGTATGTAGTATTATGGTAATGCATTCCACAGTAAACATTTAACAAGTACAGTTTGTAGACGTTTATGATAGGAAACTACCAACAGCATCAACTCTATAGCATATACTCATCCACAATGTGTAGATGAAGTCCAAAACACACTGCTGCCCTCTGGATGTCTCTTTTTCTGGCCAGATCACTTTGCTCTTTGATTCCTTTGTGTTTTCTTTGATTTGAACATTGCCTTGAAAAGTAATCATTAGATCAGGTAAGCATAGATGGATGAGGTAGAAAAATAGTCCCATTTCTTTCCTAAAGGAAGTCACAGAAAACGCCTTCAGCCCAGAGCCATTGAAAAAGTATTACTTCCTGTGAGATTTGGACTAAGAAAGTGATTTATGTTGTACTCCTTATGAAATCTGAAGTTCTCCAAGAAGGCCAAATAATGAATACAATGCACTTTTGCTTTTGAACATGCAAGTGTAGAAAACTTAGTGCAATAAAAGATGCTAAGTATACTTCAAAAGACAAAGCTGCTGTAGATCATTTTGAAGTGGTTAACATCAAACAGGTCTGAATAAGCAAACAGTAACTTCCAGTTTCAATATACCCTGTATTTATTTTCAGATGGTACCTATTTCAAGCACACTGCCTAGATCCTATAGCCATCCCCCATACTATGTTTAAAATTCCTAAGTTTTCAGTTTATTGCCATCTTTATGAAGCAGCGGAATGCAGTCAGCAGGAAGTAGTTGTTGCTTTAGTTATGCTTGCTGCAGGTTGTTTATTTATCTACCTATTTATCTTTAATCAAAGAAAAATTATTTACTTAAACATGAATAAATAAAGTATCCACTAGCTGGTCAGCATCACTGGACCATGATGCACATACACAAATGGGAGGCACCATGAGTAACCGGGGGTAAATTCTCATGGTGTCCTTTAACTTTTTTAATTGAAGCATTTTAATTAAGACAAATACTTTTTGTTAGCAGTTCCTATTTTCAGTGCATTAGCCAACTAAAATGAGTTAGCAGTATTGAATGTAGAAAATCTTTTTATTTCATTGCAGATACTAAGTAGCTAGCCATGGACCCCCTGGAACTGTGGGCCCTGTGTGGCTACCCAAATCATCCCTATTATAATCCACCACTGTTGATAACCATAACTTATTTTCAGGTAACTGAATGAGGAAACAGTCACCAACTGGTCATCGCATATGGTTTCTAAAATTTTTTTCAGTAACTCCAGAATTTTTCACCCTTCAGGACTTTGAGTCACTCCATGCACAATGCAATTTACTGGACTATGTCATGCATGTGTGTAGCCAAGACCACATCGATACTACCTGCTCTGGTGATGTGATGAAGCACCTTAATTTTTGGCTACTTTAGTTGCTGTATGTAAAGTCAGCATAAAACATATCATGGGCCATGGTAACATACCAGGATGCTTGATTATCAGTATCAGATATAGCCTATCTGAAACTGTACTTAAGCCCATATCACCCCATTATAATCCACAGATACGGCCTATATGAACCCCTGCTTTACATTTTTAATGTAAGCCACTGATTACATCAATGAAACTTGGAAAACAGCCATTGTAATGCTGTCAAACAGGGTAGCCCAATCACAGACCCTGGTAACTTTGATCCAATTAGTCTCACTGGCTTCAGAAATAAAACTATGGAATAGATCATCTCAAATCACATTAATCTAGGCTTTGAAAATCTATTAACCTTGAACCCTCATCTTTTCCTCTTTGTCAGAGGAAGGTTCTGCCTCTTTATCCTCATTAATTTCTTTGAAAGAGTCAGAGAAGCAGTGATAAGCAGTTGAGCAGCACATGCAGAATAAATGGACCTGGCCAAAGCTTTTGGCACTAGTCCCCACGTAGGCATTATTGACAGACTCGTAAATCTAAATATAAATCCTTATGTTGTGTGGTGGATAGCTTAGTGGTTGGCTGGCAGAGCCTACATAGTTAGACATGTGCCACTTCAGAAAGCAAAAAAAAGATACCAGTAATGTACCATAGGGTTCACTGTTGGACAGTCTCCTGTTTGGCATCTATTTTTCAGACCTTCAGGCCAACATTTATAGCCTATGGTTATCTAACTTTGTAGATGACTTTATAATTGTATGTTGTTATTTTAACTTCCACTGACTCACAATTGCGTCAACATGGGTTAGAGAATGTTAAAAATTGGTGTAGGAACAACAGTCTTAAATTAAATGTGAAAAATGCAGCACAGTCCTTATTGGTGAAAAACACAACTTTTCCCATATAATATAAATGGCATACCCTCAAACATGCACTGTGGTAAGGGACCTAGGCATTCTTGTTGATAATATCTGTTTTTGCCATCATATCTCCTCAGTAGTTCAGAAAGCCTCCTCCTTGTCTCATTTTTTTTCCAAAGTCATCTTTTGCAGATCCAGAGAAGTCATGATTCTCCTGAGCCATGTCTCATCAGATGCATTATTGAATATAATGCCCCTTTTTGACATTTATCTGTCTATTTGTATCACTCACCTTGAGAGACCACCGAGATTTCTAATTAAAATAATTAGTGGTCACAAAAATCTTAGTTATCAGTACAAATTGGCAACCCTCTATCTGTAGTCAGTCTTTTATAGACTCTTCCATGGAGATCTGTGTCTATTCTTTTTAACTATGAGAGATCGAATCTTCCTATTCCTTTCCAGAACAAATCATTCCACAAATATCTGGTTAAGGAAACTTTCAACATCAGATAGACAGGACGTGTGGCATGATAGATTCATATCACACTGTATCTGGATCAAACTTCAACTACACATCAAGCAGAGTAGCGCCCCTGCTGCCTTCAAGGTAAACCCACAAAATTGGATGGGCAGCATTGCATTTTCCTCCATTCCATCTTCTGTTGCCTTCCTTGTGGCTGGGGGGAATTTTTGAATATGGGATAATGACCAAGCTTGTAATGGGCTGCAAACTGATTGCCTAGTACTAGCCTATGAACTATTAACCAATAATGTTTAGAACATATGCAGTATACTTACAGTATGCTTTTAAAAGGCTGCATTTTTGCAAAGTGTTTGTCTGTCACTGAGATAGTTGTCATTTGGCTATGAAGTGTTACCACTTTAGTAATGCACTTGTCATAAGTATGTAAATAAAATATATAAATGCATGAATTATTTGATTATTTGTCAAATACCTGAATGTAAATATAAGAAGATTCATTTATAAGCTAAAGTTTATAATCTTTGTTCTCTAAGGTACTAATGTATTCAGTTATTGTTGCAAGTATAAAGGTCATAGTTCAAAATTATAAATTCAGATTCAAGGCCTTATATAAGGCTATCAATGTGTTTGTGACCTGTTCCAAGCATCAAAAACCTCAGTCAAAAAGGTTATCTAATGTATTTTGAACTCCTGTTGTTAGGTACTCTGATCCACAGTGTTGTAACTCTTACATGGAAAAGTTTATTCTTAAATTTGATTGCTGTCCTATCTACATGCAAGAGCAAGTTCTTGTTCTTATTGCATGTGTTAAAGGTGTGGTTTATGGTGACAAATTCAAGAATGCACCAATACAGTTGGTTGCAAGTCTTACAAGTCTTTATATGGCCATCTCTTAACAGCCTATAGCTGACTGAGAATAAACTAAATTCCTGCAGAGATTAACATCATTCTTACTTTTCACATATGTAGGGTCTAATTATAGCCACACATATCGTTTTGTTAAAAGCATATCAGAAGACCTTGAAGATACTCTGTAGAGCATTAGTCCTATAATGAAATATGCCTTTTCATAGTATTTTGAACATGTACATCAAACTGCAAGTCTCTAAAGCCCAGAATACCAAGGTCCTTGCAGTACTCAACTGTGCTAATGACAGTATTAGTGAGTGCATATGATTCACTGGGGTTGGGGTTTTCTTTTCTCATATAAATAGACACACACATTGAATTCCATGTAATTCCTCCTTAGGCTATAATACTAAATAATCTAACTGAGAATCCATGAGTTTATGATCAGTTTTTGTATCATCTGCAAATATGCAGCACCATGTTAAAGAATGTACAGGTACTGATACTGTAAATATGTTAAATAAATGTGGCTCCAAAACAGATCCTGTTGGGCACTGTTGGTCACCCTCATGGCTTCTGAAAAATTGTCACTTATGCATATACTAAACATCCTATCTTAATGCCATTTTCTAATCTGTCTTACAGTCTATTTATATTTAGCTATGAGACAATCTTGATATGTGGCATGCATGCATGCATTTATTTATTTACTGCCATTTGATTACCAACTGGGTTGATGCCGATTTTCATTGAAGGACCATGGGGAGAAGCTCCAAAGTATTATAAGCACAGCACATTTTAAGCACAATAATTTTACAATCTTCAGATATATTGCACAAACATCTACAGTTTATATAATTATACCAGTTTAGACATAATGTGAAAACATTGGTTAAGAATAGATACAGCTTACATCACAATGATTTAATACTTAGAGAAATGTTTACCAATTTATAGAAAAAAATAAGAATAAGTTAGTATAATACAAACAGGAATTGCAATATGAAGTGATTTAAAAAACAGGGTTATGGCATATTTAGAAAGACAGTCATGGGGAGAAAAATTGATTAAAGTATGAAAGTGAATGAAGAAGGGAGGTTAAGAGGGTGCACGGTATGAATAGGTACTTGTTCATATTTAGGATATAGTTTAGACAGGTTAAGCAAAAACAAAGCCACACTTTGGTTAGGAAGTTTTTCAGAATAGTTTTAAAGGACTGGAGGGAAGTTACTGACCTGATGAATACAGGTAAGGAGCTCTACGCCTTAGCAACATGGTATGAGTATAGACTGCACCCAGCAGATTTGAAAGGTTTATGGATAGAGAGCAGCTTTTGTCACTGAATCATAATGACTAATTGGAAACATAGTTGTGTAGGATGGTATTTAGTGCAGAACAATTAGCTGGATGCTAAAAAATTGGTAATAATACTATTATTAGTATATACTATAGTATAATTATATTACTATATATTCATTATATTACCATCAAAATAAATAAGAAGCTGGTTATAGGTTAGTTGATGGGGTAGCTCTAACCAGTTTAGGCTTTAGTCCTACTTAGTGGTGGGTTCTGAAAGGGGGTATTTGCTGCAAATTTAGCCACTTTATTATACCATTGTTCAATTTTGCTTTGTGTGATGCCTGAAGGTTGGCAAGGATGGGGGCACCAAAACGTAATGAGAGGAGAGGGTAAACAGTGGCAAGTGTAGTTTTAGTTGCATTGGTGAGAAAGTTTTTGGTTAGTTTTTAATGGTATTTTAGATTTGCAGGTCAAATTTAAGATTATTATCCACTATCATCCCTAATAATTTGCTATAAGAAGTGACTTCAATGGTTGTATTATTGAGACAGAGGATTTTACATTTTATTTCATGAGAGGGAGATTGGGAGAAAAAGAAGTATTTTTGGGGTGGTGGTGAGCATGACTTATGAGTTGCAAAGCATGTTTCAGTGGCTGTTAAATCCCTCTGAGTCATTTTTTTTAGATGAACCAGGATGTCAGGTATACATATGAACGTAGACTCATCTGTGTATTGTATTAGGGAGGCCTGTTGTATGGATGTGTAGAGGGTGTTTGTGAAACTGTTAAATAAGAGGGGACTAAGGATGGAGCTTTGTAGTACATCACTGGCAACAGGAAATTATGGAGAGATAGTAGAGTGCCACTCTTCTTACTGATACCTATTGGACAGGTAGCTTTTGAGTCATAGAATGGTGGGCTGAGATAGACCCAGTAAAGACATTTGAAATAGAAGTGTGCTGTGACAAACTGTGTGAAAGGCTTTAGACAAGTCCAGAAATAAAGAGGAGACTAGTTTGCCATTATCTCTAGCTTTATTGGCAGTATCTTTAAAGGTTAAAAGTGCACTTAGTACTATGGGAGGGACAGAAGCGGTGTTGTGTGGGGGATAGAAGTTCTTCCTGCAGGAGACAACTTAGCAATTTGCATGCTGCTGAATGTTTTAATTAAATACTTAAAGAAGTAGTACAGCTTCAAGAGTATTTATTGTATTATGACATAACTGAAAATACAGGATTTCCCCAATATAAAGCCATTTTGAAGTGGGTCTTGAACTTGCTCTATGGTTTCCATCAAAATGGTGGGAGAAGAGAGAATAACATTTCTGCAAACTTTTCCAAAGATACAAATAAGATTCACTGATTTGTAACATCCAGGACTTTCTTGATTAACTCAATTAAAAATGAGACCCACAACAGGACAGGTTATTGTAGTATTATAAAAATGCAGCCACTGGGTAAGGTATGTGCAACATGCAGAAAGAACAACCATTTTGCTATACAGTCAGCCCAATAATTCCTGTTAAATGATTTGCAATCACATTATGTTAATATTTTAAACAATATGCAAAAGTAAATGATCCAGAAATTTAATCTCATCATATAACATGCCTAAGCTCTGATCTGATGGCTAAGTACCTTTCTGCAGTTCCTTCTACTATGAATACTTGTCATAGTTCTGGAAATTAATCTCCTTGCAGAACAGTATTATATATTTTGTACTGGTAGAAACAATGAGTATGAGTGAAATGCTCAAAGGGTAAGCTACCATGAAGAAATAGAGACCAGGAAGTGTAAATGTTAAATTATATATTAGTATAACTGTACCCCCGTTACCCACTGGCCTAATGTTTATTCTGGATCTATAAAAGAATTTCAGAAAATTATGAAAAAAGTATTCTAAAGTTTTTCAGCTGCCTTTTTGTTGTGCAACAGCAAGATGTGTATTCATGTGAGTCAATTAATAAAATGGACTCCTGCTATTCATACCTGTTGAGGCCTGAATCTTTTATTTTATTTTATTTAACATTTGTTTACTGGAACAGTCGGACTTGGAATGAAGCCAATTTTTAGCGGAGACCTGGGGAGAAACACTTCCAATGCATGTCTTTGTACATCTTATTTTATTTGTTTATGGCAACAAAATTCCTGCTCCTCCCTATGTAGTGATGTAGTATGTACTCATATTTATATTCCATATACTGTCTTTGTATTGGGGATTTTGCCTAGCTGTTTCAAACACATGCTGTGACTCTTTGGTTTTGATTGTAGTTGTCCATAAGCAGGCTGCATGCCAAACTAAAAGAGTTTAATAGGTATATAGTACTGCTATAGTACAGTTTGTGATGTAAGCATCATAATGAGGTTTTGATACAGGTCTGATTTAGAGAATTGTCAGTAGGTAGTAAGTTATCAAACATGAAGAGTACAAGACAGATGACTTTACAATGAGTGAAGAGTAGAAGGAAGTCCATGATAGCAGTGTAGAATTTGGAAATAACAAGTGAACAATACAGGAGCCACTAAACTAACATGAATATAGGTTGCACTAACACTAAGCTAAAGCAAAAACAGAATATGCAAAATGGAATAGCAGATGAAAAAAATGTTTCGTAGGGACAGTGATCTGCACAATTTAAGTTCACACTGGAGGAGCCAGGTAGCCTTTGTCAGTAATGTTACTGTCCTCGTTATTTCTAGAGAGGACAGATCCAGTGCCTATTACATTCAGCAGGACAACAAGTGAGTGTCATACATGATGCAAGAGTGGGATCAGATGGCAGGTTCCAAGATGTGATAGACAGGCACTACAGTCATTCTTAATGCAACAAAATATAGAAAAGGAAGATGATTACAGAACTGTGCATTGCACAAACCTAAGGTCACTAACTCAAAACAGTGAATTTATGGATATCATTAAAGAGAGAGACCAAAACTCAAATAATAGAGTCCTGTAACAGCAGAAGGGAATGGAGGAAATGCTAGCTGAGCCAGAAATGAGCCTAGACATACTACTGGATTTTATGTCCCTTGATATACTGGAAATCCAAAGGAATAAAACTAAAGGATACAAAGAAAAATAAATCAGTAAAATAGAACCCATATGAGAAATGAATAATGAAGTATAAAAAGTATGTGAAAGAAGAAGGAACAAATGAAGACATGAATAAATGTAACAGCAGGAAAAGTACAGATACTGTGGTGGATAGCATAATCCCAAGAATGGTGTACAACCCTATGTAAGGTATACATAACCAGAGAGAACAATCATGTTTAAAAATACATAAAAGCAGAGAGGAAAAATAATCATATGATTACACACCAGAAAGACAAAAATAATGAGGCAAAACAGGAAATCATATGTAAATAATATGTCTAATGGCAATTGCAGCAAAGCATAAGATGAAGAAAGTGACAGAGAGCATCTGACATCGGCAAGAAGAAGCTTGAAATTAAATAAAGATATACAAATAGGGCATAAATATGCTGGCAGACATGAGGTATTATTAAATATAGTCTTGAAAGAAGATAATAATAGGGTGAAGACACACAGCCACAAATGAAAAAAATATAGATATTAGAATCTGTGCACAAATCAACCAAGCAAATCAAGACAAAAGTTTATTTTGTAGTAGAAAAGGAAAATATGATAGAGGCACCTTCCAAATGTTTTAATGGGCAAATTAACTAATTTAAGGTACTCCTCAGCTAAAACATTATGTATGGTACAGATACTGAACTGGGTATAGATGGACATAACTGAGGAGACATAGACTAGATAGGCTGCTAAATAAACTAAAAATCAACTTTTCCTACTGCATATTATTTTTAGTAGAATATGGTTCTTTCCATCTACAGTAGACCTTTTATACAAAAGTCTGTTTTTCCTACAACATACCAACTGCTGTAGACCTTTGGCAACTGTTAATTCCTACCAGATATACATTGACAACCGTTTTTCTTTCTGTATATTTTAAGAATTGTGTCTCCTATAGCTTGTGGCTCAAGCCATGGCTGAAAAATCATTTACCCAGAGAAAATAAAATAAAGTAAAACACAATAAATAAATGTATTTCTTTGCCGTGTAAAGATTTTCTAATATTTGGCTGCATTTTTAATTGTATGCACAACCTGGTCTTCAACAGATAGGGTAATAAAGTTGCTAAGTGGAATGGACCAATTAATTAGCACTTACCAAAGTTAGCTCACTTTCAGAACAAGATTCCTGAATCTTCTCTCTTCTATACTTTGCTTTGAACCTGTGTTTTCCTTATATTTAGTTATGTATTAATTTAGGTTTGTTGTTTTCTTCTGGTCTTTCACTGTAAGTTTTCTGACAGCTGGATAATACTTGCTCTGTTCACCTACCATCTTACTACAATTTGTATACATTTTGTTAAAGGAAAGTCACATAATTGTTTTTTTTACTAGTTTTTTTTTTGTTCTCTTTTTCTGTATGTCTACTAGCAGCCTAGATAATGCTTGTTCTGACATGTGTCTGCTAATTACTGCAATGCACATGTCAATGGATTACTGTGATACCGACACTTACTACAATTTATAAGCCATTTGGGTCAATGACAGGTTGACAGGTTAGTATAAACTATCTGTGCTTTTCATACTAGTCTTGGTATTACATTTGTATTGGCTGATATCCCTACAGCTCAAACCAGCCTACCTAGTTGGTTAACAAGTGAACATACAAGACAATAGACTATTAATTTAAGCTGCATATAAATCCAAAAGGTGAGCTTAGCAGCACAGTGCCTCACAGGAGGGCATTATTATAAATTTATTAGGCCCATGTCTTGAGTTTTCATCCACAGTAACACCACCAAAGCTTAACAATACAGGTTAAGTCAGGATTTGGGTGAATATGGTAGCTAACAGTACATCTATGCAGAGGGAGAGACACATTATACCTGCTGTATTTAATATCAAGTGAAATTAATGGTGCACAAGTATTTAGTAAATTGGCCCTCAGGTCTAGATATCACCAAGAGGCAACCCATCTAGGCAGAAGAAACATCAGAACATGCTCTACCACATAGATTTAATGAGATATAAAACAGTGATATCCAGGATCAGCTCAGTTGCTGAATTAATTCATCATGTGATACAGCAAATAACAAAATGGATCACAATACTTCACAAGAACCGCAAGTCAAAGGACTAATTAAATATTTGATTTAAAATATCTGAAAGGTAAGAGAGATTTTCATGATTAAATATACTCAGTGGAAACTACAGATGAACAGTAATGTCCCAGTTGTGTTGGCCTCTACCACCCATTCAAGTAACTCAAGCCACCTATTTATCACCCTCTTGGAAAAGAAGCACTTCCAACTATATAGGTGGAACTGACTTCTCATAATCAGGTAGTCAGTGACCCTCCAACCCTAACAGTGTAAGAAACTTCTCTGTGTGGAAGATTTTCAGTCCATATATTTCTAGTTAATCACTGTATATTAATCAGAGCAGACAGTAGTAGAAGTAGCGAAAGTAAACTCGTCACGTCAAAAAGTAATAATAGAAAATAAATAATTCTACAGCATTGCTAAGTATTCAAAAGTAATCCAAGCAAGGCAGGAAGTCTGTTTCCAGTCGAAAATCCTTTATTAAGTACACAGACAAGCGATCCAAGTAAAACAAAAATAGAGTAATAATTTCCTCACAAGCTTTCTAAATATATATATATATACTGTTTATCAGGCATGGGAGTGGCTTATTGTGCTGTAAAACAAAGTGTTATTGGTACACATGTTATATTCACATCCCTTCCCAACCCTCCAACCCTCCAACATGCCTGTCTTTTCTTTTCTTCTTTAATAATCCCATCACACTTCTATATTACCACCTTGATATACTCAAATCTTATACTTCGTGTCCCTTCTTATGTAGTGAAAAAATGTGATCTGTAAACCTGTCTCCCTATGACAATCTGCCTGTACCCATACCACTATCAACTGTAAATTCTCCACAACTACATACAGTGTTCCAATTATGGTCTTACAAGGGCATAAAGGAAAGGCATCAACACCCTACTGTCTCTGGATGCTATGACCCCATATATAAATACTAACATTTGGTTTACTCTTGCTTGTCCCCTTACAATATGAGTTTGACAGTTCATTCATTCTGCAAAATTGATCTCCATCTTCTTTTCTGTCTCTGGATTCTGGGTCCTAAGAGTGGTTAAAGAGGTAGTCACAAATATAATAAACAAGTAAGTATAGCTAAGAGGAAGCCACTTAAAGTTTGGAAAAGTAGGTGCTAATGTTAGGCTACAGAACAAGTATACCCCTAGCACTAACCTCTATCCGACAGCAATGGTACACCCCTTGCACTGATCTCTATAGGACAGCGCAGGCATACTCCTAGCACTGAGCCCTGTGAGACATCATAGTTATATTCCCCAGCACTGACCCCTGTGGGACAGCACAGTATACCCCCCAAGCACTGACTCATGAGGGACAGCACTTGTCACCTTTGAGAACTCTCCAGTTACTACCACTTTCTGGGTCTTTCCCCCACCACTAAGTTCATGACAAAACTGCAGGTTTTGCTGTCCATCATTTTGGTAAGGAAGCCATGATGGTAACCAAGTAAAGGGTTTTCCTGAAGTGCAGACTGATCATATCCTCAGGGCTGTTCTTATCTTTCTCCCTAGTTAAAAAAGTCATAACACTGGGTCACTTAAGTCTCATAGGATATAGCATCCATGACTCAATGGTTAAATAATTGCACCTACAATAAGATGAAAGAGAGAAATTCAAGTCTGGATCTGGGAAGCATGAAAACAGAATCCAAGCAATACCATATTACATGACTTGTACCTTGTTCACAGAAAAAGTGCTAGAATACCACCAACAGTGCCAAAGCAAATTAATTCAGGCAAAAACAAGAATTTCTTAAAAAAAAAAAAAAAAAGAGTTTTGTTCAGAAATCAAGCAGCATACAAGCCAAACTTTTACTACACCATCATCCCACTCCCCCCTGACATCTGCTATATCAGCACTACCAAAAATGGTGGCAATGAATATTAACTCCAACTAATTAACTAGTAAAGTCCCATCCTCAGCCAAAACCAGCTCTTCTGTAATGGACAATTTTACCCTAGATCTACACTCTCTAGCCTCATATGCAGCTACCTTCCACTTCTGTGCCATAACAGTAAATAAATAAATAAAGCAAGAGCCTTCTCATTAAACTTAATAAATCAGGTGCTAAACCTAATAAATGTCATCTTTCCTTCCGCCCTTCTTTCCCTCCTTAAATCTTAAATCTATACCCTATAGCAAAAGTTTTTTTGAGAAACTACTATACAATCACCTTCTTGAACATATCAATAGCTATGGCTTGCTTTGTGACCAGCAACATGGTCTCTCTGAGTCATTCACCACTACAGCCCTTTTAACAGCCACTGATGGCATTAACAACAATAATCACTGTCAGTGTCTTCACTAAAATGACCAGAGCCTTTGAAACTCCTGTGCAGCAAACTAACCATCTCATCTTTGGAGAAAATACTATTTCCTGGTTCTTAAACTACTTACAAAATAGATCCTTTCAGGTATTCACAAATAATACACACTGCAACTCATGAAAATTATGTTCTGGCGTCGAACAAGGATAAGTTCTGGGACCAATGCTCTTCTCTCTCTTCATAAACAACATCACTCTACACCTGTCTAACCTCAATTTAGTTATGTATACAGATAACATCCTTCTCATAGAAACTAATAAAACAGCAGACAACCTTGAGTTAAATCTTCAAGAAATTTGTTCTCAAATATGTACATGAACCTCTGATAACAAACTCTTAATCAACCCTAAGAAAACTAGTGGCATGCTGACCTCCCCTCATAAACTCTCTGCTGTACCACAAATCCTTTTAAAGGATAACAACAACACTCTTATTCCTAATGAAAGCACAAAAATATCTCGGGCTTACACTAGACCAGTCCCTAAGCTTTGACTTTCATACAGACCAAGGCACCAGTAAAGTACTATCCTAACTAAAACTTTGCTACAGGATATTCTACACCCTTATTCCCACTGCTAGGATGGCAGTTTCTAAAAATATCCCCATTCACAAACTAGAATACAGCCTCCCAGTTATATGTTACCATTCCTCCTATAATACCCACAAACCTTAAACAATTTAAACCAAAACAGGGAGATTTGCTCTCCTAGCAGACCAATGCATACATGACTGACATGTATTAAAGAAAATTAAATGGTTAAATATTCCCATTAGAGCCACTGTCCTTGGTTCTCTACTTTACAAAATCATATATTCAGGTTACTGCACACCTTTAAAATTAAAATTACCCATTAGAGAACCAAATTGCACGAGTGAATAATAAAAGTATGTTAAACCCAAGAGAACACTATCATATTAAGGAGACCTCTCTTCAAGATGATAACTGAAGAAAAATCCTTCAGAAAGTCTAGAGCAGCTACCTGGAACTACCTCCTCAATAATCTAAAAATATTCAGTCATTCTCTGAATTCAAAAGAGTTATAAAAGCACACATGCAAAAAGAAGCTGGGTGTATTTGCTTTCGAGACACTGGATGACTTATTGCCACCTACTGTTATTCTAGCTGGCAAAAGGGAAACATACTCTGGGCAACTGCAACTCTCAGTGTATGTATATCTGTTGTAAATACTTTCTCACTATGTATACCTGTTGTAAATACTTTTTCCCCATGTGCATACTGCTTTGTACTCTTAGATTTAATTTCTTCTAGTAGACATCCAAATGTCATTTTATGCAAGTATATTTACTCTGTATATTTAATATAGCTTTTTTTACTTGTAATGTATTCCTCAACTATTACTTATACTGCACCCGGATTGTGACTGAAAAGGGTCAGTACAGTTAAAATAAATAAATAAATAATAAAAGCAAGGAACAACCAGTCCTGTAGTAATTAACTTGTTCTAACAAAGTCACCACACTGCAGAAGTTGTTTTAATCATGGAAGAGGGCTTATCAGCAAGAAGGTCCAGCAATGTGTTTAAGGATTGACTACAGTCTCAGCAATTATGTCTAATTATAAACAGCAAACAGACACAGGTTCTACAACTGCTATATCCAGGGATCAAGGATCAGAGCTAAGGGAGACTCGTGATTTGCTGATATGCTCGGTATACATACCGTGTCCTAAATGTCTGTGGCATATGAAGACGGCCTGATCTATGGAACACATTTAGTAGATGACTACACTATGTTAAAGTAAAACAGATGTAAATGAATACAGGAGCAAAACTGTCTCAAAACACCAGCTTTAGACACAAGCACTACTTAGTAGCACCAGTTAGCATCACATCCATTTAGTGACCCTTTCAAATGCATAGTCTGTAAGGGATAACCACAGACCTCTGGGAACAGAAAGACTTATCAGGTCTTAAATGATTCAGTGTTCATGCATTTAAGAATAGCAGGGCACATATTACAGATATATTAAAAGCTATAGTAACTCGGATACACAGTTCTTCTTTGAAACATCAACAAATGCATCCTGAAATGGGATGGTGCTGTCAAGGATCCCAGTCCAATACCTCCTACTTCGATAACTTGTTCAGAAAAACAATAATCATTATTTTTGTAAGAGAATATCATTTTTATTTTCAGTAAAATATTACATCTGCCGTTGATTAGAAATCCACAGCAATGTTAATAATACTTTAAAAGTCCAGGCTTATAAACATAAAGTTCTCACTAGCAGAGATTGCTTTCCTCTCCTCTTTGTGTTAAATATAATGAAATGTCAAAAAGCAATTTCTATCTTCCTCAAGAAAACTCTCCCCCCACACAGTATATTACCTGATTTAATACTAAATTATAATGTTGTCATTCATCCTACTCTTCATATATGACGAAGAAGAAGCTATGATTTAATGCGCAGATTAAAAAGCACTCTACAAGACAGCAAAATGCGTTCTTAAAAATATATTACAGTTGGAATACAGCGTGCAGAAAAATGATCCATTCCTTCGGCTTGATTTAAGCTGCTTTTGTCTTACATATTTGTGTGCATTTACCTGGCTTTAATCTTCTTGATATAGTGGA
The DNA here is from genome assembly GCF_019279795.1 of Protopterus annectens. Lineage (NCBI taxonomy): Eukaryota > Metazoa > Chordata > Ceratodontiformes > Protopteridae > Protopterus > Protopterus annectens. The sequence goes on from NC_056751.1 coordinate 415,324,999, forward strand.
GTTTGCCTGAATATCCTTTCTGATGATCTATTTGCTCAGATTAATCTTTTCTGTTTTGACAGTTTAGAAACTGTGATGTGTTTAATATTCCTCAGAATAAGATGTTTGTACTATGTATTTTAGTGCCAGAATTATTAAATAAAAACTATTGCATCCATCATTAGTTTGTTTATAAGTGAAAATGGCATACATGCTTCTTCATTAGTGGTGCGTAGACATTTACAAGATAAGCCCATATTTTTTACCTGCATGAGTAAATAATAAAAGTATGTTAAAAATATGGATAATATAAATAATGTCTAGGGAAGATGAGAGGGAATGAGAGTATAAATGGAATAGAATGTATTCTTTTAGACATATTTAGAAAGATATTTTGTAGCTGCTGCAAATCCTGGGTTGAAACTTATGCAGATATGATTTGCCTGTGTTGTTTTTGGTTTTGTATGTTTGTCAAAGTATCAGTAAGAAGATTTAATTAAATGCTGCATAATGTACAGACAGGGAAATAAATATACTGGTACTGCTGAAGCATAAATACTAGAAAAGTAGCTAGCCAGTACTGCACAAAGGTAAGTTTTATGACTAGGACAGGTGATTACATAGCCAATGCAAAGTATTGTCAACAATAGAAATCACATTTAACTCTGCCCACATTATTCAGTTAAAAATAACTAGGCTGCTATATAGTTTGTGTTAATTTAAATATTTTGCAATAGCAATGTTGTAAGTTGTGTGAAAACAAGTACACTGAATGTTCTGAAGCAATCAATGACTTGGAAACTGAACAATTTATTTGCTTGTTGGTTGATTTAATTGTTTAATTATTTGTTCTGATTTAATCAGATGGGCTCTTCTGGTTAAAGCCCATTTTATATGGGGCAAGGATGGAGGGGTTCCTGGCTCCCCTTAGTATAAAACATTGGATAATACAATTAAAAAACATAAACAAGAAGAAATACAGAGTAAGCATAATATATACATCATCATAACATTTACACATTTATATGCAGTACCTTACTAAGATGATATGTGATTTCAGCACTTCAAAAATTAAACAATAGAACAATTTATCCTTTTTACTATAATGCACATTTCTGCAGAAGAGACTGAATAATTTCATATTTACTATCTATATTTTTCTAGCACTTAGAAACATTGCTATTACTTTTAATTTGATAAATAGTATTGGAACTTTCTAAGCTTGACACATGTTTAACAGACTGAATCCTAAGTTTATTATATACTGCAGGTAGGAAGTGAGTTGTAGCTTTATGTGTGATCTTGGAATTTGTTTTTGGGGTGAATATTAGGTTTTGTTTTGACAGTCTAAGTACTCTGTTTGGTTAGTGATTAATTCAATGGTCTTGATGCAGAAGTCTGTGCATAAATAATTGCTGTTGATATAATGTTCTGTTTTGAAGGTCTTCCAATGTATCTTATTTAGGGTAGTACAATGATAAGCTGACAGGTGAACTTTGGTCTTAAGTCCAAAGGAGGGATACAAACCACCTGTAGGTGGCCATCGGGCCCAGTGAACAAACCAGCATGAAGCAGTCTGTGGACTGCATTAAGCTGGTGTGGATTGGGTGACTTCCAGAGAGGTGCTAAAGGTGTTAGGAAAATACAGAGGTACAAAGAGCTTAGGTGTCTGAAAATGGTGCTACTGTGTGCTTACATATTTAGCTGTAACACTTGCATCTGGTTGGTATTGATAAAGTAAACACTGTGTCCTTACTGTTTTAGAAGCATGTTCTATGGCTATTTCAGTGCAAGCCCACAAATCTCTTTGTATTATGGACTTGAAGGTTTGAAGTACAGAGCCTTTCTTTACTAGCTGTGGGGTATACCTGTCTAGAAAAACATGTGACTTGTGGTAAGTAACATGGTGATAACTAATTGCAGTTTACCACATAAGTATGCATGTGTTGGAAGTATATGGCACAGTTACATAAATATAGTCCTTAGTGCTTAATACATACTTGTATCATAATGCAGTATTATGTTTCGTGTTCACAGTTCTATACTGTATTGTTAGGGGTAGGGGAAGACAAAATGTGCTTTTCAGTGAACAAATAAAATATTATTAATATTTAAAACTTATTAAAACTGAATTTAAAAAAGCAAGCCTAGTTCTTGGCATCAATGCCTTCAAGGAGTAAGTCATCAAATGCTAACAGTCTGGGTATTTCTTTGAAGGAAGTAGTTGAAATAACAACATAACTTTAAAACTGAAATATGCTGAGCTGGTCGACAAACTATAATAGCAGATATGAGTTATCCAGTCTTCAGTAATGTTTTCAAACTATCTTACCAAGAAAACTGCTTCAAAACTGGTGTGTACTTAAATTTTGGCTACCACACCCTCAACATCTCAAATTAGTTTCAGGAATATCATGCCAACAGCTGCTTTGTGAGATTATGTCCATAAATTCATTCAACATTCAATCTCATTGTGCATTTCACGTTGGGATATACTTTCTAATCAAGTATTGACTTTGTTTGCTTCTTAAAGGACAACTACACCATTAACACATTTTCTTTATCCAGAGTGTATTTCCTCCCTACAAAATGGCACCTACACCACTGCATACAAAAAGCATGATTTAGCTGTTTCTTTCCATATATGGCATGTTAACTTCATCAGTGCACAATGGGTTGAGTTTATATGAAACTTCAAAGTACTTTTCATGGTTCTTACATCGTATTACCTGTTATATTTAAGATTTATAGCCCAGGAAAAATTCACAGCACATGGCATTTGCAACTCTCCATTCCTTTCCTCCCATTGTAATCATAATTTATACCCACTGAACATCTGGGAATTCACAACTCAGCATTTATAATATCATTTGGAGCTGCCTTCAGAGTCCATAATATTACTGAGTATTTTGGAATTCAGATGTATTTTGCTATGTAGGCACTGGGTTTTTCCATCACTTCCCATGTGATACGAAATCTAGCTGTTGATCTCTCCATCATAGCCTCCTAGAAAGTCCGACTGGCAGTTCAAGTCCATTATTATTGAACTTAGGTTTCCAGAGGCACATGTGGAAGCCTTGCCTCTGTGCCATCAGGATAGCTTTTTTCCATCTGTTCCTCCACCAGTTCGCTTCCCTGTGACGTTTTACTTTGACGGCTGGACAAAGCTCACAATGTGTCACTCCCCATTATTTACATCATGCTTCTTGGCATTTTTCATCAGCTTCTGTGTAAATACTGATATTTGGATCTGTTTACAACTGTTTTACCTTGAAGGGCACAAGTGCTGGCTATTGTAATTTCCTTAGGTCTATATCCTCTTCCTACTCATTAAATAATTGCACAGTTAATATATGGCAACCTCAGAGACTAGCACAGTTTAATAAATTAATTTATATGTATATTTATTCTTTGTTCCTTTTTTAATTTTGATTCTGAACCCTTGATGAGTTGCTTGCCTCTTGAACAACTGCCTTTTGTTTAATTCTCTTATTTTCACTGGATCTAACTCTGTGTCAGCAAAGTGTCTTGCTTCCTTCATGTGCTCCTCCTTACTTTGGATGTCTTTCCTAAGCTAGCCTCCCTATGTCACCTTTGTGACACTCTTCACATTTTTCTTTTCTTCCCCTACGTCCAGTCTACTTCATCTGAATTTTGCCTTCCATACTCTGTTACCCTTGCCATTAAGTTCTTCTTCTTCATCTTCTGCTTCCAAATCACATTCTGTCATGACTCTTAGCTTCTCTTTTTACCACCACATCCATTAAAATGGTGGTATAAAGGCCGAATTTGCATCTGTCATTCTAGTGACTCCAATTCAAGAAATGATCTTAATCCAAACAACGACCACAGGAACCAGCAAGTAGATAAAATCTTTATTCACCTCTTGCACCTTGGCATCAATGCCTTCAAGGAGTAAGTCATCAAATGCAAACATTCACAATATATATTCATTACAATTAAATAATTCACATACTAAATAAACTTAATTAATTAAATACCTCCAATTACAATCACTGTTCAAGCCAATAGGAGTCAGTGTATTATACTTAAGAATATATACTGACTCCTTATATAACAATTTGTCCTTCAAAGAGACTAGTTCACCCAAATTTAAAATAACTTTTTCCAAAATATGCCCCCTTAAAAGAAATGGATTACTATGATAATAATCCTTAAATTGTATCGCAAGGGAACTTTCTGTGCATACATTCCTAATGTCTCTCATATGTTCTTGCAATCTAACTTTAAACATTCTTTGACTTTCCCTCACATAGAACATTTCACAAGGACATTTTAAAATATAAACAATAGCAGCTGTATCACATGAAAAATACTAAGTAGGGTTAAAACTAACTCCATTTACCCTAGAAAAATTATTAAAAACTTGCTTGCATATAGAGCACTTACCACAAGGGTAAGTGCATTTCTTAAAGGTAATCCTATTTCCTATATTAACATCAGGTGCAACAGATATACTATGCCCTATTAAATCTGCTATACTGTGACCCTTTTTAAAAGAAATACATGGTCTATAACTAATAATGTTCTTCAATTCTTTATCTTTTACAGCATAGACCAATAATATTTTAAAATTTTAACAATTTGCTCACTAAGAATATTATAAACTGATACAAAATAAATGTCCTGTAAATTTTTACACATTTCCTTCCTGTAATATGTCCTGTAAATTTTTTACACATTTCCTTCCTGTAATATGTTGGCTGTATTCCTCCTTCCGGCAGTGGAAATAAAAATGAATACTGATCAAAACCATCTACCTTATTAACTTGTGCAACAAAGGCATCATCACAATTATTACAGTTTTGTTTAACTTTTCAAAAGGCTTCCAGGACAATATTTCTATTGTAACCTCTATTTAAAAACATAGTCAGCGTACATTGTGCTTCAACTTCAAAGTCCATATCTAAACTACACAATTTACTTAATCTTAAAAATTCACCATATTGCAGTGAATCAATAAGATATCAGGGGTGACAACTATCACTATGTAAAAATGTATTCCCTCTCCCCATTTTCCTATGAACTGAAGTAACTATTCCCCCTTCAAAGGATCCTAGTAAATTAGAATCTAAAAAATTAACTTGATGGCCCTTCTGTAGGCCATCAAATTTCAAATCAAATCTATTATTATGTAAAAAACAAATTCATTAACTTCTTCAAAACCTCCTTCACAAATAAAAATTAAATCATCTATGTAACAAAAATATTTTACTACATTTTTTTAAAAATCTACTCTGATGCAAAACTTCCATTTCAAACATAGCCATAAATAAATTGGCATACATGGGGAAAAAAAAATACCTTGTTTGGAAATTTTTTTTTTTAATAATGAAGTATATTATCAAAGTTAAGGTACGGCCATGGGGGATCCAGTACTATCCGAGTTACTGGCTTGGGAGGGCACAAGACATTTTAGTCATTTTTCTCCTCCTCAGAAACCACTGGTCATTTCTTACTGCTGTTTCTGGTCAGAAACGGGTATTTCCTCTAAAGCATTTTTCTCTTCTTGTGAGTATGGTCTTATTGATCTACAGTGTTTTGACTGTGTCTTCATCCTTTCATATATGAATGCTTCTCTACTACCCAACCATGTTCTTGATTCTCTAAAGTAACTACAAAGCATGCAATATCTCTCACCTGACAGGAATGTGTTCCACATCTTACAGCTGACTCTAAAGGTTACTAATGGAAAAAACATAAGATATACCCTAAAGAACAGTTTGGAGACAGATAAAAGTTATGAAGTCCACTCTGCTACCAAAAGAGCATATGAAAATATGAAATCACTTAGTATAATGAATAAATATTAAAAAGAGTTAGGCTATCCTTTTAGGAAGCCCTAGTGGCTTGTAGAGGGATTTCTGTTTCATAACTGAAGTCTTCCCTAAGGAGTTTTATCCAACAATAACAAGATACCTTATACCTTTAGATCATACCACTCAACTGTCCAGATTTCTGCAGAATGTTCATAGCTTTGAATCATATTTCTGGTCTGCACTTCATAAAATTTGTGGTTGTCAGGCAAATCACTGAGGAATGAAGTCACTAAATCATGACATCCATTTGAGTTTTGGACTTCATATCCTTCAGAAAATGCATGCTAATAGAAATCTAGTTATTCTAATAACGTTCTATGTTTATTAGAGCAATATTTAAAATCTGTCCTTATTTTTGGGCTTTTGTCCACTCATGGTTTTAGGCTTTGTTCAGGTTTCTTGCACAAAGAGGTTGAGCAGTATGCTTTAGATGAGCATTTACTTTAGATTTTGGAGGATCTAGTTGTAAAATGTCTAATGCCTTCAACCCTTCGACAAATGTAGACATTCCCTGTTGTTCCATTTCATAAAGATTCCACTTGCTCATATAACAAAATGTTTTGACAGCATGTCCAGACTAGCTAAATATAATGCTGACTGTTTTCACCCTGGAAATATTAAATAGCATAATTACTACATTGCTGTTCCCTGGGTGTCGATCTTCAGTGTCTCCATTACATGAGAATTGATTACCTATATTTGGAAAACTGTTGGTTCCTGTTGTAAAGGGAGATAATCTTGCTTGTCTGAACAATAATAAAGCAGTTTCTATCCTTCCTATTTTGACAAGACTTTCAAAAAGCTGGTGGTGAAATAACTGTGATATGGTTTTTGTCTTGTCTGCATTTCTCTAACTGCCATTCTTTCTCTGACTAATTTCATCATCTGCACTATGGACAAACATTGCCTAAGTGGTGCACTCATGTGATTTTCAGAAGCCTGTTGCTTAGCCAATAATATTCTTCTCCCCTTGAGGAAAGTAATGACATCAGTTTTAGTAATGATCCCAGTGCCTGTTTTCATAACTACTGTTTTCCCCTCAGAGATCACCAATTTTTTAGAGTTGGGCTTCACAGACATCTGCAAATGATTTGAAGATTAGCCTGATGAGCCTGGTCATCTTGGAGCTTATAAACAAAGACATAGGTAACCTCCAAACTCTGGACCCCATTCATTTTGATTTTGTAAATGGTAGATCATGTCTCCTAAACTTGATTGACTTCTTTGAAGCAGTCAGAGCTGTGGACGAGGGTAAGGTGGTGCATACAGCTTATCTTGACCTCACCAAGGCTTTCAACACCATCCCTCACTCTGGAATTATAGATAAACTGGGCATAAATCCCTATGTCACAAGATGGGAGTCCACCTGGCTCACTGACAGAACCCACACAGTGAAAGTAGCCGACTGCAAATCCGACTTCAGACCAGTGCCAAGTGGAGTACCATAGGGCTCAGTCCTGGGGCTTTCAACACCATCCCTCACTCTAGAATTATAGATAAACTCACTAAACTGGGCATAAATCCCTATGTCACAAGATGGGTGTCCACCTGGCTCACTGACAGAACCCACACAGTGAAAGTAGCCGACTGCAAATCCAACTTCAGACCAGTGACAAGTGGAGTACCATAGGGCTCAGTCCTGGGTCCTCTCCTGTTTGGCATCTACTTCTCAGAAGTCCAGGCTAACACGGCAGGTCTTTGGCTAATGAAGTTTGCAGATGATTGCAAACTAGGAGCCATAATAGAATCATCTAATGATGGAGACATTCTACAAAGAGGCCTCACTGAGACTGATGCTTGCTGTCAAAGTCATGGCTTCAAGCTTAATGCCAAGGAATGAATTGTCATCCCCTTGGGAAAAACACTAAACCCATGAACTACCACATAGGTGGCAGCCTACTAAACACCGAAAGTGTGATAAGAGACCTTGGGACACAGGTGGACAGTAGTCTCTCCTTCACATCACCACAGTAGTCAGGAAATCCTTCTATGTGGCACACCTCATCACAAAGGGGTTCTCCTCTAGAAAAAAAGAGGTCATTGTTCCTCTCTACTCATCTCTCATCAGACCCATTATAGAGCACAATGCCCCATATGGCATGTACCTTGCAAGACATCTACAACAACTGGAAAGGCCAAAGAAAAACTTCACTAAGAGGATTACCAGCTGCAAACAGATGCCATACGCAGACCATCTCAAAAAAATCCAGCTCAACTCCATCACATATCGCCTACTCAGAGGCGACCTCTGCCTAACATACAAAGCCATGTCAAGCCCAGATCTGTTGGTCATGCTACACTTAAAGAAATCCCAGTCTCTCTGAGCCACATGCTCCAGGGACCTAAACCTTGTCACCACAATAAACAGAACATGCTGGAGGGATAGATTCCTGTCCCAGAGATTCCCCATGCTCTGGAACAGACTTCCCATTCATGTCAAGCAAAGCTCCTCATCAGCCCTCTTTAAGAAAAATCTTGACAATTGGATGGGAAATAGGAAATTCACCCCGGGGATCACTTCTGTGGCTCTGCTTGACAGGGGCACAGGAAAATAATTTTCTTGGGTGGCAAAAGCCAGGGAACTTTTTTTGGCTTATATAGGCCCGAGGGCCGATAACCTAGTACCTACCTATGAAAAATATATCTATCATTTTTCTAAAGCTTTCTAAAACTTTATTCACACTCACACTCTACCAACCACCTTACCTATACTCACGATAAACCTTCCTTCATCTCAAATTTATTTAATCTCCAACCTATTGACATTCTCAAAACAAAATATCTTACTATTCAGTTTGCTTTGACATAACCTGGAATAAACTCATGTACGTTATAAAAAAACTAACTACTCCCAATCCGCTGTTTTCTAATCTCATCCCAATACCAGCCACTCAACCTTATCCATTCCACCCTCTTCTGCCACTAACTCCTGTACAATGCAAACAAAACTTCTCATTACATCCATAAACATTTGTAGTATTTTAAACAAAGTTACAGACCTACAAGCATGGTTTCTTCAATTTTCTCTAGATATTACTGTCATTACCAAAACCTGGCTAAAACCCCATATAAAATATTCTGAAATTCTATCCTCTGAATACAATTCAATAAGACAGACTACACAAAAAGGGGGAGGCATCCCAATTGTATACAATAACTGCCTAACTTTCTCACCCCTCAAAACTAACATACCAACCCTCCAAAATGAAGAACTTCTTATCTCTCTTCTCAATATTAATAAACATAAGAAGCTATGTATAGTTACCCTCTACATACCACCAGGTAGTAATATTAGCTTATTAGAAAATATTCTTTGCTGGATAACTGCAAATGTTACTACCAAAACCATTATCTTAAGTAATGTTAATGTACTGACTGGTTATCTGTGATATCTGACATCCCAACTACTAGCCTTAACTTGTATGGATTCAAATAGTTAATCTCTTCTACCCAACTCAACAAATCGAATCATAAAAATTCTATTCTTGACCGGATACTTGTCTCCTATGACAGCCAAGTATGCTAACGCAAGGGTACTGTCTGATTTCCTTATTGACCATCACCCTATATTCGCCAATACAGAAATCATCCACCAGATTAAAAATACATCAGTATATAACTACCCATACAATAAGCCATCAATAAATTTAAAAATATATTCATGAATAATTTATATACCTTTGCCCCTACCAGAAATAAAAGATTTAAAACTACTCAAACCCCCTGGCTGACTCAGTCAATTAAAATTATCATGCAAAAATGTGAGAAAGCATGGAAACAATGGGGCAAAGATTAAAACCACCTCAAACTTACAACTATACAAATACTTGTGTAACCTCACCAAGAAGCAAATTTCTTAGACAAAATGAATTTGTTACACAGACCCAACTCACAAGATAATCACAAAAACTCCAAAGAAATTCTGTTGATCAATTTTAAAAAATTCTTCAACTAGACTCTCTTTCCTCACCAAACTCCTATTCAGACTTATCCCCTTCAAAGACAGCTACCAAATGTAACACGTTCTTCATTTACATGACAGTCTCTCTTATCTTCAGCTCTCCCAGCAATTTAATCAACCAAAAAACTCTACTAACCTTGACATTGCTGCCTTTAATCTCCAATGCCTCCGCATCATACGTTCAACTGCTAAAGAAATTGAAATCCTGTTCTCCTTCTGCTGAAGATCTCCCTGCGGAGTACCTTAAGCTCCCTGCAGACTCTACTACATACGCTGTCTCAATTCTCATCAACAGATCTATTCAAGACTCCCATGTCCATACCCTTTGTAAAAATAAATCTTTATTATTCCCATCCATAAAGGAGGTAACTCTTCTGAAATCTCCAGCCTTAGGCCAACTGCCATCCTGTTCCCCCTTTTCTAAGATCCTGGAAAAGTGTATTCATAAGTAACTCATTCAGTATCTCTTACAAAATGATTTCCTAACCCCAAACACAACATGGTTTCCAACAAGGACATAGCACCACTACAGCTCTCCTGAATTTTTCCAACACCATTAATAAGGTTAGAGACCAAGGAAAAATGTATCTTTTCTATCTCCCAACAGCCTTTGATAGTGTTACATGAGAAATTTTAGACTAAAATGTCCTCTCTAAGCCTTTCCAGACCAGCTCTTCGATGTTTATCTATCAATCTGTCAAATGGAACTCTAATATCTATCTATCTCTCTGTCCCTTTCTCCTAGTTAAAACAGATGTTTCTCAAGGCTCTATTCTCAATTCACTGTTCTTTAACATTTCCATCAAAAAGCTATATATCTCCTCTCAGCAAACCTCCCTTATTCAGTATTCTTTCAACTCTCATCTGTTCGTCTGACTACCCACTACAACTACAATCCATGGCACAAGATGGCTTTAACTCTGTTGGACTGTCATATCAAAACCAACTTTTACTCAATTCAAAAAGGACTAAACTATTACTATTTTTAATTAAGCTCCATGCCAGTGCTAAAAGCAACTTCCACATTACCTCTATAAACTGTATAGCTATTGAAGTAGTTACCCATACCAATTTTCTTGGAGTCACCAGGCATGACAATTTAAAGTTTGATCTTCAGATATAAAACTATATTAAAAAATCATCAAAGCCTTAGTCTGTTATTTTGATGATATCTATATAGAACAAAGAAAAGAAATCTTTACTCGTAGTAGAATCACCCTAGCTAACTGTTATATTCTTCTCTCTGTTCTCTATGACTCACCTATTTTGACTAACATCCAGATCTCACTTATATTACAGTTGCAGCAATGCTATAATAAGATAGCTAGATTTGCAGCTAATCTGACATATAAAGCTGTTTTGCATTACTTAATTTCACGTGGTTAGAACTCCCACATCAATTAGCCTATACAAGAGTCTTCTAACGCATAAAATAAAATATAGCCCTTCAACCTGCCCATCTATCTCCTCAGTACTTCATCATCTCCTAAATGGTGCCTGTGCTCTCAAGTCAAAACCCTGATTGAAATCTATAAAACCCCCCCAAAAAAGTATGGGAAAAGTCTGTGCTCACACTGCATAGAAAAAACTATGTGATTCTTTTCCAGATTCATCCAGAACTATATGTAGCCTGTATGTGTTTAAGTCTTTTTTTTAAGTATCTATCACTAACCCATGGTGGTACTTTTTTGTTATCGGGGCAACACTTTAAATGCACTTGCGGAGCTCCATATCCAGTTTCAAACCAGTCTTTTTGATGTTAATCTTAACAGGTGTGTTACAGCTTCTTTTTTTAAATATTATCCATTAAATTATTTTACACATACCTGTTAAGATTAACATCAAAAAGACATGGTTTGACAATGGATTTGGAGGTCAGAGGTCAGCAACCACATTTAAAGTGTTTGGCTGATAACAGAGTAGTACAAAATAAAACAAATCAATTTCTCCATAATATGCATACTACAACATGTATTTATCCATAATATGCATACTATTAAACATATTCTTCATAAAATCCTAATCCAAATCTGTAATTAAACTTAGTTGGCATCTTGCAGCTACAAAGATGCAATCAGAATCACGGAACAGCTGTTCGGCACTAAGCATTTTTTTAAAGCCTCATGTACTGATTTAGCTAGGCTTCACTGACAACGGAAATAAACATTGCTAGGATGTACAAATATATTGTTATCTTACAAGGGCAAGCATATTATGACTATTGAAAAAAAAAGACAGGTTTTCCAAATTTTATGTATTTTTGTTTTTTACTTTCTGTCTTTGTAACTTATCAGGGCAGCACTTTCAACGTGATCGTTCAGCCGTAATCTACTACCTTAACAGGTCTATTAACAAGATGTGTGTAAAAATTAAAAATAACGTCTATTTTTTTAAATTTATTATTAAAACAAATCATTTTTACAGATATGTGGTTAACAGACATGTGAAGGAACTGGATTACAGCTGAACAATTGCATTGAAAGTGTTGCCCCGATAATGGAAAAGTACCCTCATGGCTATGTCCATGCACTTCACCTTTATGATCTACATCTACAAATTCTTCACATTTGATGTTATCTAACTCTCTAGAGCTTTTGCCCCAGAGCCTCTGCTGAAACTGGGTATTTATTATCGAGTCGGACTTTCCAGGTAAACAAATGTCAATAAATAAATAAAAGCCATGCTGTTTGGCACAAACACCAGATGCAAGTCAATTCCTCAAGACCAGGATATTTGATCTCATAGAGCACTAGTGATGTGCCTGACATCTCCAATCACATTCCCATATAATTTGCTCCACCTCCATTCTTATGGCTGTCACTGATCTCTAATCCAAGCCTAGAAAAACAGATTTGAATTTTCTATAAACTTTGTACACTACTCTGTCCTGAGGCCCTGTTTGTTCTTAGCAAAGGAGAATAATTGTACGTATGGCTTTCAGTGATTGCTCACACTTCTCCCTTTACATCTTCCTGTTTTCATAGGTTTATCAGTAAGACAACACATTTGTTGCAATTTTACCTATAATGAATCATTACTCTGTGAAGAATTATCTGGTCTCTCATTAGGGATATGCTGGATATGACACTTGGGGGGCTCCCCTCCATAATCTACTCCATGTGGGGAAGATTCTGTCACACACACACACACACACACACACACACACACACAGTCACACACATAAACATTTTTTTTCCCAGCCTATAAACCATTTAAGTGCTCCTTTTACATTCTTTTTTCTAGGGAAATATATTCTTAGTGTTAGGGCTTAGTATTTCATATAGCTTTTTAGCCAATGTAAGAGCAGTAACAAACCTTAAGGATTTCAGGTTTAAGATGAATGGTTTAATCCTGAGAATTATATGTGAATGTTAGGTTAGCCCATCTTAACATTGTGTGCACTATACTGCAACCTAGTTACTGCTTTAGATTCTGCACAGTGACTACAAGCTATGTTATACCAATCAATAGTCAGTAATAGCATGGTACACAATAGTCAGTTGTAAGACACTAGTATAATACCTGGCTGTTAATGCATCAATATCCTTTTCTGTTTGTATAGAATCAACCATGTATAACCACAGCCATAATTTCACCTGAATGTATGCTGCGCATCCACATTTCTGTACATTTTGCTGACTCGGGTCTTTGACTTGGATCAGCACAGTTTTAATCAGCAAGCAAATAAAAAATTATAATTCTCAATGTTAGGTATGAGCAAATGTGTTAAAATGTCTTTAGAAAGACATAAGGTCCTTAATTTTAAGCTTCTCATAATGAACAACGTTTATCATCACCATTTTCTGAACTTGTCCTGGTAAGGTTCACAGTGGTAAGAAGATGAACAGGGTAGACCAGATTTTCCTATTCAAAGCACTGGTCTCGTGCTCATTCAATGGGATCTTTAGACACTCCCAGTTAAGCTATGAGATATAAACCCTCCATCATGTTCTCAGTCTGCACTGGATCCTCATCCCAATGGACTGCGACTGGTACACTTGCTCATGGGGGGCACTAAGGAAGCATCCTCACAAGCTTCAAACCCATCTTATCTGACTCCTCTGAACATGGAGGAGCATTGGTTGTACTCCAAGGTCCCATTTAATTTCTGAGCTCCACACTTTCATGAGCAGTGACTACAGCTCCCATGCAAAGAGCCTCAGTTTTGTAGTGTGTATTTCTGATCTCATCCTGTTGCTCACAATCCAACCCTCATGACCATAGCTTAGCATGCGGACAAAGACCTGATCAATAAATTGAAAGCTTTGTCCTATGACTCAGAATTTGCTTAGCCATTGCACAGCAGTACAGCACATGCAGTACTGCGCCAGCTTCAGTAATCCACGTATTCAGTCTCATTTTCCTCTCTATCGAGATTCTTCCACCTTTAGTTCATGTCTGTGCAGCTGATAGTCTAAATGTGTGGAAGGCACTGAAGCCTTACACTGCAGTAGTACTTTCTGTAGATTTAAACTATGTCTTGGTTACAGCTCAGATGTCTATATTCTCCAGCGTGAGGAGAGCTTGTAAAGTGTGGAGTTTCTTTTTGAGGCTCCTAGCACTGACCAGTAACACCCTTAGGTTCCTTTGTATTTTATTTGTTAAGCTGGTAGTTGAGTCAGTTTGGAATTGCCTAAAAAAGGCTCTAAGGGGATGGATAATGTTTTAGCCAATATTCAGAAGCCTAGAGGGTGCAAGTGTGGACCCTAGGATGGGTACACTCATTCTCCTCTGCAGAACCTCATACTCCTGGACCACTCATTGAATCTGGTTAACCTGGACCATAGTCATGGAGTTATCCCCTATGCCAGGCTGAAGGCAGGAGCTTGTAGCTAGGATGGTTAATGCTAAATGTACCTTTATGTCAACTAGGATGGGCAATACAAGCATCACCCTTGATGCTGCTTGAGGTCCCATATGGTCATACTCTCCATATGGTGGTAAAGAACTATTTGCTGATCTGTGAGTTGATATGTATGGTGCTGACAGTACTTCCTGTGATGGTATGGATGCCAAAGTATGTCGGCATGTGGCCACTGGTTCCAATACTGGCCACTGAAACATGTTGTTCTACCATATCCTCAGTTACTCTTACTATGTCCATTCACCTGTACACCATAAAATGATGGTGTTCAGAATAAGTTTGCTTTTCAGTACAATGTGCCTGTTTTATAAGTTTCTGAATTGCTCAACCATATTTTTCGCTGTCATTTGCATAATCCACATACTCCACACACCTCATTTGCATAGGTTCCTCATTTCCACATCATGTGGACATCTGCATACACTGCATACTGTGCTATTTTCTCCTTGTCCAGCTAAGCTGCATCTCTGAATTACACATACCCTATGCATTGTCAGTCGTTATGCAATTTTAGGATATAAAATTGTGGTTAGTGATTAAAAGTGAAAATTAGAGAAAGTGTATTGTCTGCTCTATGTCATGAAGGCTGAGAA
Organism: Protopterus annectens; assembly: GCF_019279795.1. Taxonomy (NCBI): domain Eukaryota; kingdom Metazoa; phylum Chordata; order Ceratodontiformes; family Protopteridae; genus Protopterus; species Protopterus annectens. The sequence goes on from NC_056751.1 coordinate 415,340,236, forward strand.
AATTTTTGTTCTCCAGCAACATGAGATGTAAATAGAAAAAGAACGATAGCTAAACCTTAATAATCTGTGGGATAGAAAATGGAACGGAAGAAACTGAAAGGCATTGCAGGCTTTCTGAGCAATTAGCTAAATATATGTGATATGACAGGGAGAGAAAATACTAGTCAGATGGAGTTAACTGCATTGGAAGATGAAGTGGTCTTATAATCAGAATAATTTCTACTAAATCAGAGCTGTATTGTCAGATACTCCTCCAATATATGTTTTAATTTGGTTTACTAGCTAGTAAAGTTCAGGTTTACTATTGTCATGTGATATGGTACAATGCCCCATTTGGCATGTACCTCACTAGACACCTGCAACAACTGGAGAGGCCACAAAAGTACCTCACAAAGAGGATTCTAGGCCTTAAACACTTGTCCTATATGGACAGACTCAGAAAAACTCAAACTGTTCTCTGTCTCATATCGCCTACTTAGAAGGTGATCTCTGCTTGACTTACAAAGCCATGTCTGACCCATCTCTGTTAGAAATGCTACATCTAAAGAAATCACAATCCCTCCACACCACACACTCCAGAGACCTCAACCTCATTACCACAATTAACAGAACATGCTGGAGGAACAGGTTCATAACCCAGAGACTGCCCATGCTATGGAATAGACTTCCCATACATGTCAAGCAGAGCACCTCGCTGACCCTCTTCAAGAGAAATCTTGATGAGTGGATGGGAAACAGAAAATTCACCCTAGGGATAACTCCAGTGGCTCTACTCGACAGAGGCACTGGGAACTAAGGTCAGGTGGCACTATGCCAGGGTAATCCTATGGCTAGGCTTGTAAAGGCCCCAGGGCCATTAGCCTAGTACACACCTATGAACCTATGTATAGAATGCACAAGGAAGATTAGCATTTTGTTACACAGTTTATGATAGCCTAATTAATGAAGGAGCAGGAATACTTACCTCGGGAGGAGGAGTTTGTTTTATCCTTGGATCAAGGGACATTTGTGCTGTTTTGATGCGTCAGTTGGAGTGCTGCAATATTCACCTGAGTCCTGCAGCAAAATCATCATGGTGTGTGCCATATTGCATAACATGGCACTGTGGAAACAGCTAGTGCACCATGGCTTAACATAACTGTAGGACCAGGAGCAGAGCAGAGTGTAGAGTCTGAGGGTGAACAGGCAGCATCAGCAATACCATATGCAATGCAGAGGCATGCACAATATATCATGACACAAAGAGTTGGTGTGTGGTCCTCAATTATGGGTCATGACACAGACAACAGAGAATAAAATGATGCATGCATTATCACACCCAGCCTATGCAAGGTAGTCCACAGACTGGCCTCTCTGTGGACTACCTCAGGAGTCATCATATCCCTTGTGGCATGTCTGTCCCTAGATGCCCAATGCCCATGGTGTGACACAACTACCACCATAGCTGGACATGACAGTGCCATGTCATTGTGCTGATTTCCTACTCACACACACCATGTGACATGTGTCTCAACTGTTACTACTATCTACCACGGTGTTGATTACAGGAATACATTACCAGGCATGTTTTCTTCCATTATATTTGTACATCCAACTCCAAAGACTGACTCTGTAAAGTCCCGTATTCACAGTTTTTGTCTGTATTTCTGCACGTACAAAATAGTGCTCACATTTTATATCACTCTAATAAGGGCCCAATGATGTGGTAGTTATGTTAATGAAACCACTTAAAACCACTGTCTCTGAATCAGAACTGGAATACAATGCACTGTCCACAACGGATGGTGCTAATCATTCATAGTGTATTGCTTAGGAGGTATGTGAAGAATGTGACCACTAAGCTCAGCATACAGACTGTCCAGACCCATAGTGGGGTGGCACTACATTATCAACAGCTAGTAATGCCCAACTGCAGCACCACACTGCACATTCCATGATTCCAAATATGTACCCATGTGTGGAGACTACTAACTTGCTCTTTGAGTGAATTAGAGTGTTTAGACATGGATGCCTCAGATTCTGTGAGCCATAGGACTCTAGCATAGTGTGACAAGAAGAGCTAAATATTCTTGTTCTTCCTGCACAAGGACTTTTCTGGGCTGTACAATGATGCTCTTGTGCAGAATTGATGCCTGGCAAGATTTTGCCAGGATAGTGAGTGATGCCACTGGCACCCCCAATTCTGGTGAGCAGGAGCCTGCAATGATGTGACTTTGATCTGCTTCAGCAGAAGGAGGAAGATGGTAAAAAGAAAGAGGCAGGCATGTGCTGTAAACATTTTTCTCTCTTTCTAGTCTGTCAGCTGGTGTACCTGTGTAGTGAGGAATGCATAGTTTGTTTTACAGTAACAGATGACTAAGATCTCAACATGGCAGGCTATCGAAGAAGATGGGAACCACTCTTTCAGTAGTGAAATGCATATGCCATGTTTGCCTTTCGGCTGTGAATTTTCTGTCATATGTGTACAATATGCTGGTACCAATGTTTTCCTCTTTTTCTCATCCTTCAGCATATCCAGTTGTGGCAGAGGTGGTTGGGTGGCTGCAGTCACCTCGGCCTGTGTCAGCTGACACCTCTGGTGCTGCATCACCAGTACTGGGTCATCAGTCTATCTCTCAACAAGTAGACACAGAACACCGTACTGAAGGTGACCTAGAGATATAACTTGCAGCATCAGTGATCACTTCTCAGGAGGGGTGGAAGCTCAAAGAATATGGCTTTTGCAATCAGGAACAAAGCTTTTTTTCCCAAAATGTGCAGAAGACCTGGTGCTCTTAGCAGGTGAGGAGCCAAAGTCAGAGAACAAAACAGGGACCTTTTTCTCAGACAATTTAGAGCTCAGGTGCATCAGCTCGAGGAGCACCACTGTGTACTAAATAAGCCAGCTATGGGTCTGAGTGTCAGTTTCATTTTAACTGAATTAATCTGATTTCTAGTAAGTGTAAGCTGCTAAAAAGCATGTTATGGTATATTTAACTCATCATGGCTATTTTGAAGTACAGCAAATTAAAATATAGTAACAATCACTTAAAGTGATTCTAATGTATTAAACTACAAACTATTAAGACATGATGGAAAAATATATATTCTCTCTGAGTGGTTTCCTTTAAATAAAAATTAAAGGCATTTCACTGGCTTTGTACTTAGTTCTAAAACTATATAATTATTAACGATACAAGAGTATATAAGCATTTAAACAAACTGGATGAGACATTTGCTTAGCTGTGGTTTGACAAAATGAAAATCAGTTTTTCATACACTCTTACTTTATGAAGTGTGATGTAAAACATTAATTTCTGATACATGTAAATATATCACTCACAGATATAGGAAAAGTCATCCAGTGCTGTTGTAGGAGCAATTTGATCTGGAAGAGTTGAAACTCCTTCTTCTTCATGCCATGTTGTAGCTTCTTCTTCATGCCATGATGTAGCTTCTTCTTCATGCGGTGATGTAATTTCTTCTTCATGCTGGGATGTAGCTTCTTCCTCCACTTCCTGTTCTTCTGGAGGAGCTTTCTCCTCTTCCTTCTCCTCTTCTGTAAAGTTTCCATTTGCTTCGGTCATCAGCATACTGCTTGGCACAGTAGTAGGAAAATACTTTTTGTCTTTGTCTGCAGGATGAACCTCTTTTGGAGGGACCTGTGGAAATGCAAAGTGTTTACTTTTATTTAAGGTGAAAACTGTATCTGCCAGGAGAGGCAATTCTAATAATTAGCAAGAGATACACAGTGTAGTGCTTTGGTTCCCATTTGCATTTCCAAGACTCAACAGTGAGCCCTACAATTACAACAAAAATAAACTAGGATAATGCAAGTGAACAGAAAATGTTGAAAGTACCGTTGTGTAAGATGAACTTACCATAACAGTATAACATGGTGAGGATATAACAGCCAGCCAGCTTACAAAGCTTCAGGGTAAACTTTCACATACATAAACTGTCAAGCAGCTCAAGCTGAGCTGACAAAAAGACACGTTTGGGTGCAAAGCCCTTCAGAGCTTTCCTGCCAGCAGAGAGAGATGGAGGCTGAGCCTGGAAAGGAAAATGCTAAGAACAACAAAAAATAAATACTCACACCCTGCCACAGAAACCCACCCCAAAGAAAAAGGAGATGAAGGAAGGCAGCAGCTACTGAAGCAGTGATCATTTAAACATCTACGGTTATAGTATGTTCAGCTTAGACAACTGTACTTTGTTTATCATACTGATCACCACTGCAGTAGCCTTAGTTATATGGGTTGATTACCACAGCTAACTACATTAGGGAGGTGGAAGGAGAAGAGTCCCCAAGGCCCTAGAGAATGGTTCTAGCAAAGCTTGATCTGGCCATAGAGAAGGAATCAAGCTTATAGTGCTTTGTAAAAGTATGTGCAGAGGACCAAATAGCTTCTAGAATACTTATAGAAGCCAACCCTTTCCAAAAAGTGATGGATGAAGCCAAGGTCCTGGTAAAGTGGGCCTTGACCCTGCTTGGAATAGTTTTGTTATGGAGAGTATAACAAAAGGTAATAGCCTTAAACAACCACTTGAAAATACTCTGTTTTGAATCAGGTTGTCCCTTATTCTTACCTTCACAAGAAATGTCAAGATAGTGCCTGAGTTGTCTGTTGACATCCAAGATATGCAGTATCCTTTCTCCCTCATTTTTAGGTTCAGGAAAGAAAATGGGGAGATAGATATTTTGACTTAAAGTTAACTCAGATACCATTTTAGGCATAAAAGAAGGATTACTCCTCAAAGAGACCCTGTTGTTATGGAAAATGAGATGGGGTTGACTCGCTATAAAAGCTTGCAACTCAGATATCTGTCTTGCAAAGGTAAGAGCACTCAACAAAACTGGTTTTCAGTTTACAAAAACAAATCAGACAGATTAGCTGTTTCATATGGAGCAAGTGTTAGTTTCTCTAACACAAAATTAAGATCTCAAGTACAGGCCACACATTTTCCTGGAGGCCTCTTATGCAAGACCCCTTTCAAGAACATTTTGACTTAAGACTGCATTGAAAGAAGAGGATTCATTGCAGACATAATGAAATGGACGATACATGATCCTTGACAGAATGATTTCCAGTACCCATTTATCTGAAACAATCTATTGCCAAAGAGAAAAATAGATTCAGACTTTCTGGAAGAAAAAAGGGGTTAGAGGTGGAGGGGGTCACAAGGTCTCTTGAATATTCATTCACACTTGTTGGACTGTCCTTGTTTTTTGGAGGTTCATGACTTGCTTTTGGAACCTCATTGTCATTTCTTCTTAAATGTCTGCTTACCTGAATTTCATTGAGACTATTTATTCATTTTTTGCCAACATTGGATGAGGAGATAGAAGGGCTGAAAAATAAAGAGATTTCCTGGATTGGCTTGCCCCTTTCTTCACACTTTTCACACTCTGCAGCAGAGAGGCCAAACACTAAATTTCTATCCAAAAGAGAATTTAAAATCTCATTTTTAACATCATCTGGTGGGGTTCTAAGAATGCAGGCATACAAACCTCCTCATTACATTACCAGTGACCATAGCCCTGGAAGAGAGATCACCAGAGTCATACACACACTGAAAACAATGAGTAGTGACCTGTGCAGTAGTAGAAACTAAGTTATTTAAAGCAGATTTTTTCCTCACAAGAACAACACAGATAAAACATTCCTCAAACTTTCACAATTTGTTAGAACAAACTTTAACATTTGAGCCTGACAATTCAAAATTCTGAAAATCAAAGTTGCAGAAGTATATGCTTTGTTCCCATCTTTATCAAAAAGAGAATGATTGGAATTTACTAAGTGCTTAGCAGTAGTGGGATCAAATAAAGCTATAACTTCTGGGTCAGGCTTGGGAATAATGTATAAAATTTTAAACATTGAGGAACTTTATACATCATATCTGCCTTTTTAGGGGCAAGCAGCAATACACACATCCTCTGAAGTAGTTAGAACAGGAGGAATATGTGTAGTTTCTGGAAAATCCTTCTGTAACAACTCATAGTATCTTCTGACGGACTTAGAAACCTCCCTATTCTCCCACTGAAAATGCTAGCATATTCTAGCATTAGTCTTAGAGAAAGAGAAATCCCCACAGAAAGAATCAGAAACTGAGCTCTCCTCTGAGTCTGAATCAGAAATCTGAGCGGGGAAAAATGTATTCATCCCTGAATTTTCCTGTTCAGATTCAAAGTCTTGAATCTCTTCAGAAAAATAAGAATTCTTCTTTATTTTCCCAGAAATTAGTTTACAAGATGGCTCAATAGCCTTAATTAAACCCCGAGCTAGATCCAGTAACTACTGCTATTCAAAGAAATTTGAGGAGGAGTAGATATATGCTTGGTTTTCTGTTTCTTTTTGACCATAAAAATGGGTCCAACCATGTTACTAATGGCAGGAGCTGCTTCCCTAGGGATGGGCTCAGCAAGGAAATCTTCCCTGTTCCTCTCACAGGACAGACAACAGTGGCTTTCCCTTGCCCACTTAGGGAATCCCAGCAATCGCAGAGGATGTGGCTAACAACTGGTCCATGATGGCTGTAGGTGCTACAGTAGAGGGATCCAAGGTAAAAGATGAGTGGTCTGATGGACAAAAATGGCCACAGCAGAGTCACCCACCTGTGGCTGAGGCAAATTGCTAGCCTGCTGTGATGTTAAAGGCTGTTTGCTTAACTCTTTCTTTTTGTGGCTAGAAGAAGGACTGAGCATGGGACCACTAGTCTGTTCCATGATCAAGCCAGAAATAGTGCCTCTTTCACATGGAAGACAAGCAGCAAATGCCAGTGAACACTGCCAACCCCACAAAAGTTACCTTTTTGACAGAAAAAACACACAGTAAAAAGCACTTTAAAACACTATGCCAACCCCACAAAAGAAAAAATAAATACAAATTTTCAATAGAAAAAGTGTTTTCAGTTACTTTACACTACTTTTAAACGGACAGAAAAAGCAAGCGCTACATTTAAAAGTACATTACAATGTTAAGACAGTCTGTTAAAACACAACACTACTTGCTTTAAAATAACTCTTCTGAAGAGGAAAGTGATAAAACATCAACAAAATGAAGAAAATAGAAGTTTTTTTTCACCCAAACGGAACTTATCTTCCCAGCAAAGGAAAGCACAAGCCGACGGTCGATCCTCAAAAAGCCTCAAAGGAGTATACACTATATCAGCACTAAAGCTCTGAAGAGCTTTGCATACAAACTTATCTTTTGGTCAGCTCAGCTCAAGCTGCTTGGGTGCATGGAAGGTGCCTTGAAGCTTTGGAAGCTGTCTGGCTGTTATATCCTTGGCAGGATATAACCCACATAACTAGGGCTACTGCAGCAGTGGTCAATATGATGAACATCATCAGTTTTCATCCTTTAATATTGTTTTTTGCAGGAGGAAGCTCCCTGCATCCCCTCATTTGAGTGGACACACCTTCCACACACCCTCCAAACTAATACATACCAATCTGAGATTGCCATACCACATAGAAAAGGAAATATTGCAAGAAAAATTTATCTTGGAACTGGCATATACAAGTCCATATTTTTACTCATTCAGTATTTCTACTCTGGGCTTCATAGTTACAAGTCTGAAAATGTCAGGTGTTTCAGTAGTGCTGTCTTTGCAGACAACCATTTTTCTGCAATCTATTTGACTTCAAGATGTGCTTCAAGAGTACCTAACACTTTGCTTGAAATTAATTCAGCTCACCCATGCATTAGGCAGACAATGCATGGCCAGACAAGATGGACAGCATACTTGGCTGCTGGCATTATAACTTATATTACCCCAGCAATTTTTCTTTACAACTCTTTAATGCACAGCAGTTCTAAATCAAATTATCAAATGAACATGAAGCAACAGATTAAACACATTATTTTTTCAGGGGAGGCAAAGCCCACTACATCCCCTAGCTAACTATAATCAGCATTGAAGGTGTACAATTGGTAAAGTAAGGTAAAAACCCATGGATTTTGCATATTTTCTCTCATCTTAATATGTCAGTGTATTAACATTCAGCAGTCCTAATTCTTTTGTCATGCATTACTGTCTACATATAAATTATTTCAACTAATTTAACCAAGTGATACAATGTATCATTTAAGTATCCATGTAGCAAGAAGAAAGCTAGCAGGTTAGGCTGGTGCACGGCAAATAAGTTAGGTAGATGAACAGAAGAAAGAGCCAGCACCTTGGAGGATTCAAACAAAACAAACTTTATTCCAACTGAAACTAGACCGGTTTCAGCAACAAGGCTTTCGTCAGTAGTACATTAAGCCATAATGGTGGATTCAAGTCTTATATACTGTCATAAAAGAGTCATATGACATCACTTCCTGTGTATATAAAAGAAATATATAAACAAAACACCATGTCATCTGGAATGTTCAAGTAAGACTAAAAATATATAGACAGATTGAGATCTGACAAAATAATAGTTATGCAGATATGTATCAAAAGCATGAATCACTAGACATTTTATATCAAAAATAATGAAGAAACTTGTCAAATATGGTACATCTGAATACAGATGTATCTGTGATCCAATGGTATATTACAGAAAGTTAAATGTTGATACATAATCCCGCATATACTGTAAATTCAGAAATTAAATTATAATTTGTCATTTAATCCCGGTGGGGCACAAACACCGGGCAGGTAGAAAACACAGGGGTCACAAACTTAGAGGAGCTCTTTCTATCAATAGTGAATTAAATCACTATTGTACTAATGTTTTGAACATTTCAAAACATGTTTTAACTGTTGAACAATATTCTTTACTTAATAAAGGCCTTGGCTTTGTTCCTGGTTTTCTCATTAATGAAAGTTCCATGGTTAGTGACACCATTGAGTTCTGTAGGAAGATCAATTTAAAATTATTCTTTAAACAACAGGATCACAGTGATGACACTCAAAGATCATCTGATTTTAGGTTTCACAAATCTAAATTTAATCCTCCGATGGACAAACATGTAGCTGTATTCCAGCAAGCAGTGATCAAAGATATACACTTCCAGTATGGTTCAGGTGACTTTATGAAGCACAACCTTTCCAAAAAAGAACAATTGGCCCTAACACAACTTAGGAACAATACAGACATAGTGATCATCCCTGCGGACAAAGGGGGCACAGTTGTGGTTATGGATCATGATTCTTATGTCAATGAAGGACTTCGACAACTCAATAATCGTCATCATTATATGAAGATGGATATAGATCCTACACCCAGTTTTCAATCAGAGATTAATGAATTTTTGGAACAAGCAGTTGAATCCGGTATCATCTCTGAAAAAACAAAAACACATCTAATGGTTAAGGATCCTGCTAAACAACAGCTATATTTACTTCCCAAAATTCATAAGTCCAGTTACCAGCCTCCAGGTAGACCAATTGTCTCCGGTATTGGGTCACTCACTGAACCTATATCGGTTTTCCTTACAGACAAATTGAAACCTCTATTAACATATGTTCGGGCCAGAATCCAGGATATGACTGAATTTTTGCAGATTGTTTCTGAAACTGAACTGGAGCCATCCTGGTTATTGTGCACTCTTGATGTATCCTCCCTGTATACCAGCATCCCACATTGGGCGGGCCTTATGGCCTTGGAGTTTTGGCTAAACAAATCCAACTTATACCCCCCTGGGATGAATACATTATTGTTATGCATGGTTGAACATATTCTTACGAAAAATGTCTTTTATTTCCAGCAAGATTGTTATTGGCAGCTACAAGGTACAGCTATGGGTGCATCCTTTGCGCCCATTTATGCTGACCTTTTCATGGGATATATTGAAGAACAGATTATTTATGATCCCATGCATAATATATACTTACCAGAGATGGACATATGGAGGAGATACCTGGACGACTGTTGGTTAGTATGGCAAGGGGGTCAGGAATACCTCCAGGAATTTATTGCACATTTGAATAGTAACATCTGGGGTATTGAATTTACTGTGGAGTGTAATCTCAATGAAATCAACTTTTTGGACGTTTACCTGACAAGGCAGTCTGACAATACACTGAAAATGTCAATTTACAGGAAATTCCCACAGTACAATACTCTACTGCATTCGACAAGTCATCACCCTAAACATATTATTAGGAATATACCCAAATCTCAATTTGTGCGTATTAAAAGAATATGCTCTTCTTCTGATGACTTGAACAATGAAAGAATGGATCTAACCAACAGATTTCTATCTAGGGGTTATGCCCCGCAGATTATTGATTCAGCTATTAAATTTAGCCATACCAAATCCAGGGAATTTCTTCTTGAATATAACATCCGTTCCAAAAATCAGGATACTGATTTATGTAGATTTGTGACTACCTATGGCAGAAATAGTGGACATCTAGTTAACATCATTAATAACCATTGGAACATACTCTATTCTCATTCCCTTTTGTCTGATTATTTGGGGGAACGTTGTTACTTCTCCTATAGAAAAGGCAAAACACTTGGTTCATTATTTTCTCATTACAAAAGAACCAGAGACACGCAGGAACAATTTACACAAAGGACACTCACTGGTGATAAACTTACAGGCATCTACCCATGTGGACATTGCAGTTTTTGTAGTCACATTTTCAAAACAACCAGTTTCATTAGCAAAAACACCGGGCAAATATATGATATTCAGTTCTTTGGCAACTGTAGCTCAGACTGGATAATATATCTTGCAACATGTACATGCCAGGCATTTTACATTGGCCAAACATCCAGACAGTTTCGTATTAGGATTTCGGAACATCTGGGTGATATTAGAAACAAAAGATTGACTAATGCACTCTACAGACATTCCATCAAGCATCAGACAGCCAAATTTTCTTTTGTTATTATTGATCATATCAAGGGAAATCGAACATTCAAAACGGGCTGGCATGAAATTTTAAATGCTAAAGAAAAAAGATGGATTATTAAACTTGGTGGTCTTTTCCCACCGGGATTAAATGACAAATTATAATTTAATTTCTGAATTTACAGTATATGCGGGATTATGTATCAACATTTAACTTTCTGTAATATACCATTGGATCACAGATACATCTGTATTCAGATGTACCATATTTGATAAGTTTCTTCATTATTTTTGATATAAAATGTCTAGTGATTCATGTTTTTGATACATATCTGCATAACTATTATTTTGTCAGATCTCAATCTGTCTATATATTTTTAGTCTTACTTGAACATTCCAGATGACATGGTGTTTTGTTTATATATTTCTTTTATATACACAGGAAGTGATGTCATATGACTCTTTTATGACAGTATATAAGACTTGAATCCACCATTATGGCTTAATGTACTACTGACGAAAGCCTTGTTGCTGAAAGCGGTCTAGTTTCAGTTGGAATAAAGTTTGTTTTGTTTGAATCCTCCAAGGTGCTGGCTCTTTCTTCTGTTAATGTATCATTTAACTCAGATCTGAAATTAACTTCTATTCTTGTTTTAACTGCTTTACCAGCTCATTGATCGCTGGAGAAAATACTGATATGTCCTTAAGTTGATACTTTATTCAGAATTAAAACACGGAAGATTGGAATAGCAAATTTAATTAAAATCTATAAAATTAATTTCACTGAAATATTGAAATGCCGATTGCAAACTAATGAAACAATGGCAGAATTAAATGATGTAGCTATACTTCAGAGCTTTCCCAGTGGCACGAGATAAATAATACAAGGTCAAGGTAAGGTTTATACTAATGAAGACAGTGTATAAAGTGATTTTTGTCCCAGGGAAGGGTTTAGGGTATAACTTCTGGCACAGGGAGTAAAGCTGGGTATAGTTTGAAATATAAAATGTCAACTTCTGTCTATAGTGCCAAAAAAACATAATGTGTAGTTTGTGCCTGTGGGAATGGTGAGCCTTCATAAATCAGTGTTAATAATGATTAATGTTGTGATTTGTTTTACAGGAACTGTATACAGTACAGCTTGTAGCACAGGAAGGCCTTCATGGTGTTGTTTGTAACATCAGGGAAGGTGCAGAATATGATTTGTTGGGCAGGAAATGTTCAAAGTATAGCTAGTAATGTAGGGATTGGCATCAGATGTGACTGCTCATACAGGGCATGATGTAAAATATGACCTATCCTCTATGGAGAATTACAAGGTGTTGACTGTACCACAGCCGAGAGAAGTGAGGATGTGGCTTTTATCACCAAATATGGTCAAATGTACTGTATAATTTCTGCTAAAAGGAGCACATGTGGTGCGGTTTCTGACACAATGAAATGGTTTATGGTGCGGCATGCATCAATATGGAATAGCACATTGTATGGCTATTGCCACATAAAATCATTAAAGGTGTGGTTTGTGATAAAGGGATAGCGTTGGGTGGTTTGCCGTGTAAGGCATGATTTTAGTTATGTTTTATACCACTTTATACCACCAATATATATGTACCATAAATATTACTTTTGCCTTAGTGAATGTAACTTAACTAACAATTGTTAAAAGTGTGATTTGATCTACAAGGAATGTGTAGGGTGTGGCTTATGCCACAAGACATAGTTTAAGGTATGACTTTTACTTCATTGATAATAAGAATGTTGCATGTGATTTCTGCCACAGGAAATACTCTGATGTGAACCTGTGATATGAAAAAGGGTACTAGGCCTGGTTTATACTGCATACACCCCAGAAAGTGGTACAAAATGAAGTCTGTACTACAGAGAATGATGCAGTATGAATGCTTGTATCACAATAAATGGATCAAGTTATGGTTAATACTAAACCATTCCCTGCACCACCTACATCCAACACTCCACTTCTACCCAATACTACTCCACTAGCACTACTTACTACAGTCACAGCACACTTCCCGCTATCCGGCTTCATTACACCCTACTCTTCCTCCTACTACCACACTCACATTCTCTTTCCCTCTATACCTTTCTCTGTCCATTACACTCCTTCACATTTTCCTTCTGAGCCTCTGACTCTTAACCCTTCACATACAAAGCAGTTATGTAGTCACCATAATGTTTCGTCTGTGTTGTCCATTTTCATTTATCCTCAACATATGGGTTCAGTTCTGAGCCTTGGGACCGACTCAGCAGTTACTACAGCTCGCAACAGCCCAAAACTCTTGAGCTTAACCCTTACCCACAATGCTCCTCTCCTATTCACCTCAGATCAAGTTTGCAGATCGAAGACAGACAGCAAGAAAAAACCCAAAATCTCAAAAGCCTTCATAGAGACCATATCTGGAACCAAATAAGAATAACAATAAGTAAAATATATATTATCCATTCCACCTAAAACATCAAGGGCAGGGGGAAAGAGGAAGGGGAGGCAAGGATAAATGAAAATGGACAACAGAGATAGAACGTTAAGGTGACCGTATAACTTCTTTATCTGATGTTGTCAATTTTCATTTTATCCTCGACATATGGGACAGAGTCTCCAGCTACCTTAGACCTTGTGAGGACTCAAAATGAAGAAATGTTTGAAGACTATAATAAAGACAATTTGTGAGAGTTTCTTAAAAGATATTAAAATACAAAACACTTGCAAATGAATAATAAAAGGAAAAAGAGAGGCCAGAAATTACACATTACGCACACATACACATATAATTCTGAAGAGATTAACAAATTACAATGCATTTAGGAAACTAATGCATGGTGGGACAGATACCAAAAGAAAATATAATCAACCTGACCATGCAACAAAGTGACAATGTGTACAAGATTCTCATCAAAAAGAGAACATTGTCCCAAACATCTATTATTTGATTTCAGTGTGCCCATATTTAAACAATTGCCTCCGCAATTCCATTTACTTTGCACATTTTTTAGACATGTGGCCACAGCCCTGCAATGATACTGAATGCCACAGCTATAAAAGTACTGAATACTCTATGCATACTGTTCATATCCATTAATGCCCCCCCCCCCCCAAAAAAAAAAATTCTTAGAATACAAGCAATTTGTTCTCTAAAGGGCAGAGCTGATGAGTCAGAACAGTAAATTCATGATGTGGGAAGTGCCTGAACAAGGAAAACACCTATGCAATTTTGCAACAGGAGCAGATCTTCTGTCTAACACACTTCAAAAAAATAGAAAAATACATTTTTTTATTCTAAATATCTTGTACTACAGTCTTATAGGTTAAAGATCATTCCAATTACACCCACAAAAAGCAAGCATTACACAAACTTAAATACTGAAAGCAACCACAATTCATGTTACTGGTTACAGTTCCGAAGTTTGCTATTTCATCTCTTCTATCCGCCCCACTATGAAATGCCTTTGACTCTTCACAGCTGCTCAGCCTGAAAACCCAGATCAACAGATTGCAATAATTACTGAAACTTACATAATGAAAGCTACTGGGTTAAAAGCAAAAACTTTCTAAATGCATACTTTAAGTTGACAGCTTAAATCATAATAAATGTGGGCCATGCAACATAAACTCAATCAAAATTATGGAAGTTTGCAGTATAACCTTATTAACTCTGCTACAGTTATTTATTAATATAACTCTCAGCAATTTTACAGAATAAAATCAATTTATTTACAAAAGCATTTAGATGGTTATATAAAAATCTATTCTAGAAGCCACATATAACAGAATTTCCAGCTACACAGTATCTCATTTACGGCAACTAATAATAATTTAAAAACAGAAAGCGGTGTTAGCATAAGGCAAGCAATACAGTGGTAGAGAGAATGATAGCAAACCAAAATGCTTGTGTAAGCAATTGACTTACTGATTAACAATCCAGGGTTTGTTATTTACTAAGCATTTAGTCATAGCAAGTCAGTTAAAAAAAAAACAGGACATTGTGAAAATCATTACAGAACCTATAAAACCAAACCAGCCCATATGTTGAAAATGTTGAAACACAGGTGCCCAGTAGGAAGGTAGCTGGAATAAAGAAGCTGAACCACGACAAAATAAGATCTTCTTTTTTAATACAGAATGGTGAGCGCTTTCGCAATGGTAACCATTGCTTCATCAGACAGCTCATTCAAACAACAACAGCACTTAAATACTTTAATTCATTACTAAAACAACCAATCCTACCACTGAAAGTTAATTCAGCACTCAGCAATCAATTAATTACTATGGTTAAGTTTTGCCCTTAGTTAATTGCTGAAGTCAGAAGAACACTGTTTAAAAACCACATGCACAAAATGTAAAAACAAGAACATGTGGATGAATATAAATAAAATACATAAAAATCAGTGAATAAATAAATTTACTCATGTTTCCCATTTATTAACTGCTTGTGTGTGTGGGTATAAGCATAAAAATATATGTACATTTACATAATTAGGCAGAATATATGTATTAAGTTGTTGGGTGTGTACTGCTTATATTTTTATATAAATGTACATACACTTTTATGCTTATACCCACACACACAAGCAGTTACTAAATGGGGAACATGAGTATATGTAGAGATTTGGGTGTTTTTAACATCCCTAGTACCTATAATCCTCCTTTATGTCCATCATTTGAAGTGTTCGAACAGATTTGTGAACTGGACATCCATCATCTATTACGCACACCCTCTTTATCCCATGATGTAACGTTTAACATTAGTAAGATAGAAAGAGATCTTCTGGATCTTCTTTGTAAAGCACCAGTTAGAGTCATGGCACCTGATAAAGGGGGAGGGCTTGGTAGTGATGAACCAATGTGATTATATCAGGAGAATGGAGGATATTTTGTCTACTGATACTTACAAGGAAATATCTAAGAACAAGTTAAATATAGGCATTGCTAGAATTGCAGGTTATTATAATGATATGTTTATTAATAATACAATAGACCCTGGGAACTATCACCCCATAAGCCTGACTAGTCTGGTCTGTAAAGCTATAGACCATATTATCATGGAACTCATAAACAAAGACATTGGGAGCCTCCAGACACTGGACCCTACCCAATTCGGCTTTGTTAAGGGCAGATCTTGCCTCTTAAACCTAGTTGATTTCTTTGAAACAGTTACCAAAGCCATAGATGAGGGCAAGGTCATCCACACAGCCTATCTGGACCTTGCAAAAGCCTTCGACACAATACCCCACTCAGGCATCATAAATAAGCTTACCAGCTTATATATCAACCCCTATATCACAAGATGGGTTGTAAACTGGCTCAGAGATAGAACCCACATGGTCAGAATTGCAGGTGCCATGTCCGAATCCAAACCAGTTACAAGTGGTGCCCCACAGGGCTCAGTTCTGGGACCTCTCTTGTTCGGTATATACTTCTCTGAGGTTCAGGGTAACACAGGGGGATTATGGCTGACAAAGTTCGCAGATGACTGCAAACTGAGGGCCATAATCGAATCTCCAGCTGACACAAGCATCCTCCAAAAGGGTCTCACAGAGATGGATGCTTGGTGCCAGAGCCACGGCCTCAAGCTAAATGCTAAAAAGTGCATAGTCATCCCCTTTGGGAAAAACAAGGTGCCCACAAATTACCACATAGGTGGTAATCCATTAAGTACGGAAGAAGTAATTAGAGATTTGGGGACCAACGTAGATAGTAATCTCTCCTTTGATAATCACATTGCCAAAGTGGTTAGAAAGACCTTCTATATAGCCCACCTTATCACGAAAGGGTTCGCATCTAGATCAAGAGAGGTCATTGTGCTCCTCTACTAGTCACTCATCAGGCCCATAATTGAATACAATGCCCCTTTTGGGATGTACCTTACCCGACACCTGCAGCAACTGGAGAGACCCCAAAAGTACCTCACCAAGAGGATCATGGGCTACAAACAGATGTCCTATGCAGCTCAACTAAAGAAACTCCAGCTCTGCTCAGTTGCTTACCACCTACTCAGAGGTGATCTATGCCTGACGTACAAAGCCATGTCAAACACAGAATTAATGGACATGCTCCACCTCAAAAAATCCAAGCCCTTAGAGTTACACGCTCCAGGGACTTAAACCTCAGCACAAAAATAAATAGGTCATGCTGGAGGGACAGATTCATTTCCCAGAGGCTACCCTCACTCTGGAATAGAATCCCAATTCATGTTAGACATAGCCCCTCGCTGACCCTCTTCAAGCAAAATCTGGACGCGTGGATGGGAAATCGCAAATTCACCCCCGGGATCTCTTCTGTGTCCCTGCTAGACAGAGGCACAGTAAACTAATCTTAAAAGGGTACCTTCTGTGACCTACTTTACAGAGGCACGGTAGGCTAATCTAATAGGGAGGCAGAAGCCAAATACACTCTGGCTAGGCTTATAAATGCCCTAGAGCAGATAGCCTAGTATCTACCTATGAACATATGAACCTATTTATTTAATTACATATCTATACCAGCACCTAAAACTCCTTTAATTTTCGGTTCTCCCAAAATTCACAAAAAGCTTGAAGACCCCCCAATGCGCCTGTTGGTCAGTGCTAGAGGGAGCATAACCTATGCAGGGGCTAAGGTGGTTGATTCTATTTTGAAGAAATATATAGCGAGTGAAGTTCAGATTTCAAAGGACTCTTGGTCATTTTTGTCAAGAGTACATCAAACCCCTTATAGAATGAGGGGATTTATATTCTTCTATCCCTCATAGAGTGGCACTGGATTGGATTCCGATTTTGATGAATTTTAAAGGAGCACCCAAGGAGGAAATACAATTGGTCAGTGAATTGCTGGATATAATTTTATCCAACAATTATGTATCCCTTAACAACAAATACTATTTACAGAAAATCAGGGTACCTATGGGTTCCTCCATGCAGTGCTAGTGTAGCGAACTTGATGATGGCATTTTGGGAGAGGGAATATGTATTTGCATATCCTCTGTTTCAGGAAAAGGTATTGTTGTATACATGCTTTTTGGATGATATTTTTATCATCCTAAAAGAAGAAATAACTACAGTGGATCTACTTTTAAAGCACCTCAACTCTCTACTGATTTTTTAAAATTCACTTTCAACGTGGAAAGTGACAGAATTTCTTATTTGGACGTTGATCTTTCTAAAGAGAGGGAAACTAATAGTTACATAGCTAGAATACACCACAAAGAAACATTCTCTAACAGCTATCTCCAATTTAGCAGTGGTCACCCTTTCTCTCAAAAAGAAATCGATCATCAAGGGGCAACTGGTGAGGGCTGCGAGAATGGTGACTCGAGATAGTGATTTTGTTAATGAATGTAAATTCATGGAGAGTCTTTTCTTAAGGAGAGGGTACCCAGCTGATCTAATTTTGGACTTGGTTTATGAAGTCCATAATAAGCGGGTGTCAGGTTTTTATGTTCCCTTATTAAATTCTTCCAATACCAGTGAGGATACAAGTCCAGCAGTTAAAGCTAGCAAGAAAATCCACCCCTTTAGTCTTATTCTCACATATAATGTGGCTGTAAAGGATATTATTTATATCTCATGCAAGATGGGCTGTGTAGAGCAAATGCAAGAGAATTCCCCAAAATAACATTCAGGAGGGGTAAAAACCTAAAAAATATCTTAGAGTCCCAGTATGAGCCTATGTTGGCAAGATCTGGCATGTATAAATGTAACATGTGCCGGTATTGTAAGTTTATTATGGTGGGCATATCTTTTGTCATCAGAGAATTTAGATATACTATTCAAGGTAGATTCAACTGTACCAGTTCAGGAGTTGTTTATTTAGCCCGGTGTTCTCATTGCCCAGTTTTCTACATCAGCAAAACCGATAGAAAACTAAATGAGTGCATCTACGAACATACATACGCAATTAGAAAAGTTAAGGTAGAAAATGCATTGGCAAAACACGTAAAGGAAAATCCTTCCCACCTTTTCTCATTTACTATCATTGATCATGTTAGATTGGATGGCAGGGGTGCTACTGATTCTCTCATTTTAGAGGGAAGACAGCTGCTATGGCAACTAAGATTGGATGCCTGCCACCACCCGGGTATCAACGATAGGTTGTCTATGTCTTGCATATTGAGATTAAAGAGCCTCATGAGATAGGGCGTAGCATTAGTTATTCTATTTTATTTTATTGTTGTTTTCACTTTATTTTAATCTCATCAGCACTAGGGATTATATATTTATTGTTCAATAGAACACTATTAGATTTAACTAGTGGGATATCATGGACTCACGTGTTGTGATTTTTTATAATGATTTTTAATTATATATTTTTATTTCAAGCAGAAGTAAGATATACTGTATTTAGTATGAGGGAATCATGTTTCATGTTTTTTCATATTTTTATACAGTGGTATTCCAATATTTTTTAGGTTCATACTAGGCTATCTGCCCTAGGGCATTTATAAGCCTAGCCAGAGTGTGTTTGGCTTTCGCCACCCATTTTAAAATTAATTTTGCTATGCCCTTTTTTGAGGTTAGTATACTGTGCCTCTGTCTAACAGTGACACAGAAGTGATACCCGGGGTAAACCTACGCTCCCCCCATCCACTCATCAAGATTCCTCTTGAAGAGAGTCAATGAGGGACTCTGCCTAACCTGGACTGGGATTTTATTCCAGAGTGAAGGGAGCCTCTGGGTTATGAATCTGTCCCTCCAGCATGTCCTATTTATTTCAGTGCTGAGGTTCAAGTCTCTCGAGCGCATAGCTCGATGGGATTTGGATTTTCTGAGGTGCAGCATTGTCCATTAATTCTGGATTGGACATGGCTTTATACGTCAGGCACAGATCGCCTCTGAGCAGGCGGTATGCCACTGAGTAGAGCTGGAGTTTCTTTAACTGGGCAGCATATGGCATCTGTTTGAGCCCTTTGATCCTCTTAGTGAGGTACTTTTGGGGTCTTTCCAGTTGCTGCAGGTGTCTGGTAAGGTACATCCCAAAAGGGGCATTGTACTCGATTATGGGCCTGATGAGGGATGAGTAAAGAGGCACGATGACCTCCCCTGATCTAGATGTGAATCCCTTCATGATTAAGTGGGCTATATAAAATGTTTTTCAAACCACTTTGGCCACGTGGTTGTCAAATGAGAGATTGCTATCAACTTGGGTCCCTAATTACTTCTTCCGTACTTAATGGACTACCACCTATGTGGTAATTTGTGGGCACTTTGTTTTTGCCAAAGGGGATGACTATACACTTTTTGGCGTTTAGCTTGAGGCCATGGCTCTGGCACCAGTTGTCTTTTTCTACGAGGCTCTTTTGGAGGATGCTTGTGTCGGCTGGAGAGTCGATTATAGCGCCCAGTTTGCAGTCATCTGTGAACTTGGTCAGCCACAGTCCTTCCGTGTTTGCCTGTACCTCTGAGAAATATATACCGAACAGGAGAGGTCCCAGGACTGAGCCTTGTGGGATGCCACTTGTAACTGGCTTGGAGTCTGACATGACTCCAGCAATTCTAACCATGTGGGTTCTGTCCTTGAGCCAGTTTGCAACCCATCTAGTGACATAGGGGTTTATATTTAAGCTGGTGAGCTTATCTATAATGCCCGAGTGGGGTATTGTATCGAAGGCTTTTGCGAGGTCCAGGTAGGCTGTGTGGACCACCTTCCCCTCGTCAGTGGCCTTGGTGACTGTTTCAAAGAAATCGACCAGGTTTAAGAGGCAGGATCTGCCCTTAACAAAGCTGAACTGGGTAGGATCCAGTGTCTGTAGGTCCCCAATAACTTTTTTTATGAGGTCCATGATGATCCTTTCCATAGCTTTGCTTTTCTAAATATTTCTAGCGTTTTTATACATCGTTAAATTTTTTTATTGCTTTAATCATTATGAAAGGGTATTTAAATAAGTGGTGTTTTAAGTGACGTTGTTTCCGTTTTTATGCTTTCAGTGTTTCTGAGGAAGTTGGTGAATTTTAAACTGACGAAAAGCTTGCAAAGAAGCATAAGTTCATTAATAAAGTCTGTTATTCCAGTGTTACCGGTCTCTTTACTGGATGTTTTTGAGGAGCGAAGGAGTGCAGTTTCCTTATTTTGGTACAAAATTATACATCACTCAGAACTGGTTAGATAGGAGTCAGTGCTCCTGGTCAAACCTCAGACAGATGGCATCCATAAACATTCTTGCACATAAGTTGAATCCATTCAACCTTAATAAGTGGTTATATCTTTTACAATATTGGAAGTCCCTCCTTGAGGTAGTTTCAGCATACATTAAGCTGAATGTTGTTTCTCTCTGGAATTTTGTTGTCTGTATTATCTTTACTCTCCATACAACAAATTGTTTTGTATGTCATATGCAAATTGTGATTGAGTAGGTCATATAAGCTTGTTTCTCCTGAGACTTTCAATATGGCACTTAATGTATATATTGTATATAGGTTGTTATTCTAGAGTTATGTTCTAGCTATTACTTTGTTATACTTTACTGTGAATTTGCTATGACTCAAGTTTTGTATGCTTTAAAAGAAAATAAAGAAATATTTGGCAAAAAAAATATCATATTGAGAATACACCCCTTAGAGATGACCCAGTAGTCAGGGGACTTAGGGACACACATAGATAGCAATCTAACCTTTGATCAGCATGTTGCCTACAGTGGTGAGGAAATCATTCTATATTGCGCAACTTATAACCAAAGGTATAGCATATAAGTCCAAGGAAGTCATTGTTCCACTATATTTGGCATTCATCAGACCTATCATTGAGTACAATGCCCCCTTTGGTATGTACCTAATCAGCCATATCCAACAATTGAAACATTCACAGGGGTTCCTCATTAAAAGAATACAGGGCATAAGTAATATGTCCTATGTAGACTGCCTCAAGGCCCTATCCCCATATTCAGTCTCCGACAGGCTTCTGAGGGGAGATCTATGCCTGACATACAGGGCATTGTCAGACCCCACTCTGATGGATATCCTCCATATCCACAAAGCAAACAGCACCATAATTACCTGTTCTAAAGACTTAAGCCTTGCCTGTGATACAAATAGGGCCTGCTGAAGAGATAGGTATGTATCCCAGAGACTACCTCATCTCTGGAAGAGGCTCCCAATCGATGTGAAGCAGAGTTCCTCCCTAACCCAATTCAAGTGCAAGTTGGACAATTGAATGGGAAACCGGAAATTCATCCCTGGTTTGACACCTATGTCTTTAATGGACACAGGTAACCTCTAAATGTTTCATCTCCCAGACCCATGCTTACACTTATCAAGGGTATCAGAACTTGTCAGAGATTTGGAATGCATTGCTAGGCTTAAAAAGGCTCTTGTTGTCATTAGCCTAGTAAACACCTATAAACCTATGATCCTATACACTGAATATTTCATACTAAAGTACTCCACCACACAAACCACCCACCTCCTCTACCACAAATATACCAAATTATTACCCAAAATTTCCCATCTTGTCCTATTTAGTCTATCTCTTTTCAACCTAAGGGGTGATGTACGTCCAAATCCTGGGCCAAACCATCAACCACTCACATCCCGACCAACTAATATCTCCTCCACTCATAACCCAGTCTTTCCAATGCATAGCTTGTCTGACCTAATAATAATTAACATGAACCTCAGAAGTGTTCTAAATAAAATACCTGAATGCCAAGCCACTCTAACACTATACTCCCCCAGACAGATTAGTTTTAACCAAGACTTGTCTTAAGAACCACACAAAAGACAGTAAATTCATACCCCACAGTTAAAACACTTATAGACAGGACAGTCAAATAAAGTATGGTCGTTGCATAGCCATTGCATATAAAAATAACCTTACCCTACAACGCTTAGACAGCTAGCCTATCCTTTTCTCTGATTCAGAAATAATAGTTTCACTCACCTAAGCACAAATAAGAGCATTATAATCATTGCTGTCTACCTACCCCCAGGAAACAATACCTTTATAATTGACAACCTACTTTGCTGGGCCTCATCCACATACAATCATGAAACAATAATCTTAGGTGATTTCAACCTAGAATGAACCACCTGTGACTCTGGCAATCCTACTAATTTTATAAACCTATATGGTTTCTCTCAATCTGTACAGCAACCAGAATAGACAGACATAGTAAAAAACACTCAGTACTACATTGGATACTCACAAACCATCCTGCTGCAGACAAAAATTCCAGCTGCCTTTCAGACTCTCTTAGTGATCACATGCCCACTTATCTAATCAGAAAAAAAACCTGCCCTGCTAAGAGTGTAGTATACAAATGCATTCATAACAAAAACACTTCTCCATATACAAGTTTATTCACATCCTAAAACAACATAATTGGAACCCATTAAAACATCTGCACTTGGATGATGCCATCCAGTATTTCAACAACATATTCCTTGGTACACTTAACTCTGTAGCCCCAGTCAGAAAATTGCAAACCAAAGCCAAAACAACTCTACGGCTATCCAAAGACACTAAACAAATTATGCAACAAAGAGACTGTGCCTGGTTTTACTATCAACCAAAACCTCTCTCCAGAGTTATCACCACCTGAGAAACCTAGCTAAAAAACAAATGACAAAAAGTCATACTATACCTTAATCCAACAAAAACACCAAAGCAGCCCTCAATTCTGGGCCTCAAACAACTGTTAAATCCAAGACAAACTACCACTCTCTCCCCAAAGTCCCTAATCCCACTGACAGTACAGCTTCCCAACTAATTTCAAATGTTATGAACTCCATGCTTTTCCTGATAAATAATTACAGAAACTCCCACTCACTATTCCCAAAAACACTATCCCTCATACCCACACTCTCTCTTTCCACCCCATTCAGATCAGCTACATAAAGAAACTCCTTCTTCAACTAAAACTTACCACACTTGCTACAGACCAACTGCCCAGTGAATTACTAAAATGAGCAGCAGACTCCATCTCATTCCCAGTCTCCCTTCTCATCACCCGCTCCATCGCTGAACAATATGTCCCCAAACTTTGGAAAATCTCATACATAATTCCCTTACACAAGGGCAGCAAATCCACTGAATTATCCAACTACAGGCCAATTGCCATACTATCTCCTCAAAGTAAAATACTAGAAAATGCATTTATTCTCATTTACTGTATGACCTACTCCAAAATAACATCCTCTCCAGCTCTCAGCATGGCTCCTGACCAAAGCACAGTACCACAACCGCACTCCTCAGCTTTACAAATCTTGTAAACCAATACAGAAATAGTGGAAAAGTAGTATCATCCATCTTCCTGGATATGTCAAAAGCTTTTGACACTGTTTCCCATCAAAAATTACTTTATGAATTAGCTACCATTGAATGTCTACCAATCAGCAGTCTCTTGGTTCCATAGCTATCTTTCTGAACGTCACCAAGCAGTGAAGTGGCAGGATGATATTTCAGCTCTACTCCCTATCTCTGTAGGTGTACCACAAGGCTCAATTCTTGGACAACATCTTTTATCTATTTTCACCAGCAAACTTAGTTCCACTTCCACCCAGGCCACTATACTGCAATATGCAGACGATTTATTCTGCTATTATCTGCGAAGCCCACACCCTCCCTGAGCCCCTTCTTAAAACCCAAGCAGCTTTCACAGACACAGAAACCAAACAAGACAAAACTAATGTTTTTCACTAATAATAGATATCCTTTACCACAATTTCCTTTTCATAACCTTTCATCTAAAAATACCAAAATCGAACCAGTCGACAATACTAAGTTACTTGGAGTCACTATTGATCACTCATTAAAATGTAACCAGCACATAGCCCTTGTCATCCAAAAGGTCCACATTAAACTTAGTTCACTGTATACAGCCAAACCTTTCCTCACTCATGACACCAGGCAATCTATTGCTAGAGCCTATCTCCTACCCACCATTCTGTATGCTTCTCCCATTTTTACAAACTTGAAAAAATCTGACCTAGCTAAATTACAGGCCTGCTACCACAAAATTGCTAAATTTGCCACTAACCTCCCCCACAGAACTCATCACTGCACAGCTTTAAGACAACTAAATTGGCTAGAATTACTGCTCTTACTCAACCAGCTTACTATAGCTCAAACCATTGTTCACCAACCTAACAACTGCCATCCCTCACAAATCTTGTACAGACATACACTACCGACAGGACACTTCAGTCATTCAATAAATTACTTTTAAAAGACACTAAAGCAAACAGTAGTTTCAGAGCCTCTCTGTTCTCACACCAGATAGTGAAAGCCTGGAATGAAATACCCCAGCTTATACAAAACTCTACCACAACATCCCATTTTAAATTCCATCTAAAGGAATACCTAAAAAACAATTGGCCCTGCTCCTGCTCCAATTCTGGATAATCTTCACTCCTTTCTAATTTATTTTCAGTCTCCTTATACAGTATTATCCTTTAGTACCCCCGCATACCAATCACCATCAGTTTCATCTTGTATTTAATCTACACCATTTCTATGTGTATTTTGTTGTATCACATGCATTTGGAGCATTGTCAACAAATGTTTAATAAATAAATAAATAACTAAAATAAATGTATGTGTCTTTCACATTTCTTGATTTGTGTTTTACGGCCTTGAAACTTGTACTGTACTAAACTGTGAACTTTTTTATTTAGATGGCCATTATGGATCTGTATTTTTTCTCACACCTAACATACTGCTATCCTATGCTAAATTGATTTTTGTATTGTTGCTATCTGTTACATCACATTCTATACATATGTATGTATGTATTTTCTGTATAACTGTGGAGCTTATCTCCTGGGGCCTTCACTGAAAACGGGCCACTGGCCCTTTTGGACCTTTCCAGTAGACAAATGTAAAATAAATTAATAATAAAAATGGTCACTATTTCTGGGCCTTTGTCTCCCTACTATTTATGGCCTTGTCCAGATTTCTTGTTCTAAGATGCTGTGAGGTATGCTCCCATCCCTTCCTATTAGAGCCATTCCACTGCACTTACACAAGCGTCCCCCTCAGCAGGGCAGCAAGTAGGTGTCAGTGCAGATTTGCTTTATCATTTTTTTTACACTATACACACACAAAACAATGATACATGGTTAATGTGGACAAATCTGTTTGTTCAATGCCATCACACTTGTCTCCAAGGCCAGTTTTATGACACCTGCTACCCATCCACTTGTCAGTCCACAGCTACAAATCTTGCTGTCCATGTTCTACCTCCTTTTCCTTAGTTTCATTTCTCTTACTTGTAATGTTGCTTTTACTCATTTTTCTGCTGCCTCCCATATCTACCCTAATTATTACTTCTAACAAATACTTTTTCTCTCTCTTCCTTCTCTACCTGTCCTCCTCCTTATCTACCATTTGAACTTTTCCACTCTGACATTTGTTTTGACAGCATCAAGGAAACATTTTCCTTCCTTCTGTGTTTTTTTTTCTTAAGTTTTGGATTTTTCTTAGTATATTGATTGATCTTAGTATATTGATATAATTTATATTGTATTCATCTTGCTTTAATGATATTTGTGTATTACTGTACATGTCATATGTGCACTAATAGTTGTATTAATATTTACAGTATATTCATAGGTTCATAGGTGTGTACTAGGCTAATGGCCCTGGAGCCTTCACAAGTCTAGCCCATAGAAGTGCCCTGGCATTGTGCCGCCCAACGTCAGTTCCCAGTGCTTCTATCAAGTAGAGCCACTGCAGTGATCCCTGGGGTGAAATTTCTATTTCCCATCCACTCATCAAGATTTTTCTTGAAGAGGGCCAGTGAGGTGCACTGCTTGACATGTATGGGAAGTTTATTTCAGAGCATGGGCAGTCTCTGGGTTATGAACCTGTCCCTCCAGCATGTTCTGTTGATTGTGGTAATGAGGTTGAGGTGTCTGGAGCATGTGGTGCGGAGGGATTGTAATTTCTTTAGATGTAGCATTTCTAACAGAGCTGGGTCAGACATGGCTTTGTAAGTCAAGCAGAGAGCACCTCTTATTAGATGATATGTGAGAGAGAATAGCTGCAGTTTTTTGAGTCTGTCCATGCAGAACATGTGTTTAAGGCCTAGGATCCTCTTCATGAGGTACTTTTGTGGCCTCTCCAACTGTTGCAGGTGTCTAGTAAGGTACATGCCAAATGGGGCATTATACTCGATGATTGGCCTAATGAGGGAAGAGTAGAAAGAGATGATGACCTCTTTCTTCCTGGATGCAAAACCCTTGGTAATGAGATGTGCCACATAGAAGGACTTTCTGACCGCAGTGGCAATGTGGTGGTCGAAGGAGAGGTTGCTGTCTACCTGTGTCCCCAGATCTCTTATAACTCCTTCAGTGTTCAGTGGGCTCCCATCAATGTGGTAATTAGTGGGAACTGAGTTTTTCCCAAAGTAATATGATGTCAATTTTCACCTGTGTATATGTATTTTCTGTTTTTTGCTTTTTTTGTGCTCAGTATAGTCCCTAGAGATTTCATCATTGCTTGATTGAGACGTATACATTTCCCTGTGTTTGTCAGTACTATGTTTGAGTACCCTGTTTGCAGTATGGTATCACTGCTACAGCTGCTGGTACTTTTTCAATACAAGTATCTGATTTGGAAGTTTTCTCCAGGAGTCTGTTGCTGAGAGGATGAGAGACATGCAAGTATACATCTAAGACAAACTACATAAAGCAATAGTAACAGAAAGTACTGGGTCACATCAGAGGCTTGCAAGGTCATTGTTAAGAAACCAAGAACTGCTGTAAAACTTAGCATTCAATACAATAAGCTCAGGTTATGCTATAAGAGAATAGCTATGCAAAGATAAGTGCACATTTTAAGAAATAGCTAGATTGGCCTAAACTCTGGACTGACGTCTGTTTTTTGCTTTGTTTTTTTTTAGAGATAATTCAATAATTCCTGGGAAATGTTAGTCAGAAGTGAAGAGACATTTGAGGGAACAGTTTTAGTGGCACACCAGGCAGTGATTTGTTTGATGTCTATTGTCATGCAAAGCTAACTAAATAGTTTAATCTAGCCAAGCTGGAAATGTGAGACTCAAGCCCACTGAAGGAGGAGAGATGGGATGAGTAACTTGGCCAGGACTTGAAACTTGTAAAACTGCTCTTTGTAAAAACTCTCTTTTACCTCAATAATTTGTTGACACTTTTGCAAGCTTCTTTCAGAGAATGTGTAGTACATCAGTACGAACAACTTTTGTAAAACAGTGCCTACTAGTCAGTGACACATAAGCCACGGACTCTTAAACTTGGCATTTTTTTTCAGGTTTTCCATTCTCACAATCTGTGCATTATGGGACAGATTTAGCTTTCCAAAGGAATAACAATGTCTGCCCCCATAAGGGCAGACAAGAGTAAAAATAAATAAAATTAGGAAAGAGTACTTATTTTGCTGCAGGCAGCTTTGGGTGGTGCAGTAAATCATGGCAAGATAAAAAAATATATATGTTTTTTTTTCATAATTTGTCCATAGTGGTCCTTTAAGCCAGGAAGTCATTATGTTACAGTGAATATGACTTTGATACTAAAAAAAGTGGGGAGGTGGGAATAACAGCAGATTTCATAACAGAAAATAATCACATTATGAATTTGGAAAAATGTTATTTTTTTTTTGGTGCAGGGGTACATTGAGGTAGGCTAAAGCAAGCTATTACTGTGGAAAAAATGACATTTAGTATAGTAATCTGACATGAGTAAATATGAACATTATGGCAAAACTGTTTTTTCAAAGATTGCAGGTATACCCATATGTAGAAAATATGGTAGTCAGGACTATTTTGTCAGGGAGGATGAGAAAAAGAATTTAAAACAATGTTGAACAAGAACATGAACCAGAAATGGTGGAGGGGAATGTTATATATGCTATACTATTGTTTTATTGAATACTCAGGTATACAAAAGGAAATATTACAGAAAAGATGACCCGTTAAATATTTAGGACACAATTCCAAAAGCATTGCTCTCAGTGCAAGTCACTTGCTCTGGTGCATTATGCAGGATTAAGTCACTTACACTGCGAGCAGGTCTTTTAGAACCCAGCCCCAGTATAATCCTGTTTATAAACAGGCCTTATACTAAAATAAGTCACTTAAACTGAGAGCAACACTTTTAGAATCTAGCCCTTAGTAGTGACAAAAATGCATTTCACATCTTAAAGAAAAATGTACAAACTGTGCAAAAGAGGATACCAGTGAGAAAGAACAAAAGTGTCAGTTGTTAAGTGCTTGAGCCTCAAAAAGGAAAAAGAACAAAAATGTTAAAAAAATAAATAAAAGCAAAGTTGGTACTTAATATGTTAATAGTAACATGCCTCACCTGAGAAAGTTTTAGTAGCGAAATGGATAGAGACAACTCCAAATAATGGTCTATGTTTATTAGATACACTGACTGTTCAGAAAGGGTAGGTACAAGAGCTAGAAGTGTCTCCAACAGAAATGAATGTGGCTAAGGAAAGGCAAGGAGTGTTCATGAGTGTTAGCAGTAATTAATGATAAAACAACAAATATTAATGACATCATAGTAGTTTGCGGAGGGATATGTGCTATAATTGTCATGCTTAGTATAGGGAAAGTAGTTAGGATAGTATTTATGTATGCTCAAACATTTTATTCTGATAGAAAATAGTTCTTATAAAGTATTTTTGACTGTAAATATGGAAGTGATTTGGATGGGTGATTTTAAATAAATAAAAGTGTTTAGTGGATATAAAGTCATGAGTAAAGCTTTGCAGGTCAGAAGACTTACATTTATGAAAAGTAAGATTTTTTTTTATGTATAACGAAAGGAAATAAAGAACCATTCAGAGGAGGTAGCACTCAAGGTAGTACTGAAGGTATTATAAAGGTTTTAACAAAAAGCAGTTAAACATTTTAGTGACACTATTGTATGGTTGAGAAATATAGAGAAACTTGTTATGTTAGAATACTAGATTTACTTGGGACAGAATGAAAAAGAGGATTTTAAAAACTGGAGACTTTTATCATTAGCAAATACAGATTATAAAATGTAAACTTAGATTTTGCAGCTGAGAACTAGTAGAGGAATATAAGAGGTAAAAGAACCTTACGTATTTTGAATTATTTAGGAGAAATATACAAAAGTTTGTTTGATTACGATGTAATTAATAAATGGGGGGAATAGTGGGGGGCATTAATGTGCTGGATTCTTGGGGTTTGTGAGAGAGGCTTATGAGCAGACTTTTGTTATTCCTTGTGATAATGGTAGGATGGCTGGGAAAGCTGAAATGTTGAATGAAGAATGAATGCTCTGGTAAAGGAATTTAAGGAAATAAAATAAAACTTGATGATGAAAGAGGGATGTGTCATTCCACCAATATTGCAGTTATGCAGATTATACATTTTGTGTTATGAAAAATGACAAGATGATTAATCAAGTAATATATAGTAGAGTGAACTTTGAATCAAACAAAGCTACAACAAAATATAAAGTAAATGTTATGGGGAAGTGATGAAAGTAGGGCATATTTGCTTTAAGTTCAATTAGCTGGAAATGTTAGCTAAAATCATGGTGTTTGAGAAGTGATGCTGAAAGTACAGAAGGAAGCATTATTAGAAACAAAGCATTAAATATTTGTGGAAGGACTATGCTACTTTATTTAAGAATAATAGAAAGATTAAGTTATATGTATCACAAGTATATCTGTTATCAGAAGAACTGGAGGTGATAGCTTTATGTGAAGTAGTATGGAAGGAGGCTAGACTAACTCCAATAAAGAGAGACATTTTATATACTAATGAAATGGAGGGAGATGTAAATATTATTCTGGCAATATTGTTTCTATTTTGTTACTATAGATATAAGGGTAGTGGTTAGATATATTTTATTAGCTCCTTTAATAAGCACGATGTTGATAATACATGTTCATTCCCTTTGTGTGGAGTTGATGAGAAGAAAAGTGAATAGGGACATTAGAAAGGCATTGCAATATAAGTATCAATTTGTTAATTATATTCATTTATTTGGAAGTGTTTGGTAAAGCAAAATGCAAAAATAAGAGAATTATGGCATTCAGAAACAGATAATATATGGTGAAAAGTTAGGACAACTGGGATAGGATTCATTATGAGTCAACGAAATTGGACTTATGGAGATTATTTAACACATATTTTTCAGCTAAAGCAGAGAGGAAATATGAATATAAAGAAGAAAGGGTATGCAATTGCCATAGTTGTATTAGGGAATAATCATTTTTATTTTTTAAGAGAGGGTATTGGTGAATTTGTGTAATTGTTAGCTAGGAAACATATGGTAAGATAGGCTAAGAAATCTGAACAAAGAAAAATAAGTTTATGGGTATTGTGATAATTTGTCTTATCAAAAAAATATCAAAGTGGTTAGGAGATATGGTGATGTTAAAGAATGATATACTGAACATGTATGTATGTATATATATTTACACCTATATATATATCTACATAGATACAGATATGTAGATATAGATAAGGATATGGTTTTATATCCTTTCTTGACTGTCCTAATACAGGCCCTTTGTTTTTTGAATGCCTTTCTGCTCCACTTTGCTTTAAGAGATACTATTGCCTGTTTTCTTTCATCTATGTTTCTTTATATATTCTAAATGCTATTTGCTTTCTCACAGTGACTTTTCTTGCCTTTTGTCTTTGCATAATTATTTCAAACAAGGCTTATTAGTTCTGTAGTAGCAAATACTATGCAACCCCTTCACAGTAAGTTCATACCTTGCTGCCAGGGTTTTCCTAAGGCACTGAGCAATTTTGTCAAAGCTTTCCTCCTAAGTCTAGGGCCCTTAGATTGATTGGCTTGATTCCATGTGGGTAAGCGAATTGTAAGCCATATGGTTTGAAGATCACTTGTTCTATAACTTTTTAAAAAGCGGAGATCTTTTTCTTCTATTAATTTGAATGTTCAAGACCATTGTTTATTGAGTGAGTTTTAATTTTAGTTGTCTGTGCCCCATACCTTCAGGATATTTATTCCGGTCCTTCTCTTAATGTGGTGTCAGTCAAAATGTTCCAACTAACATTTTGTGTACTAAAGTTCCTTGGAGACAGTAACTCTAACATCTCTGTTATTTAAAATATAACTGATGAGTTCTTATCTTCATCTTCAATACGATAAGGTATTCCTTATACAACACCCATGTGAAGTGTGATGTTGCTACAAGTTACTAGTGTGATAAATGTTGCCTTCACAACAGGTTTGTTTATTCATAGGTTCATAGGTAGGTACTAGGCTATCGGCCCAAGGGCCTAAGTAAGCCTAGCCAACAAAGTTCCCTGGCTTACATCAACCCAAGAAAGTTAATTTCCTGTGCCCCTGTCGAGCAGAGCCACAGAAGTGATCCCTGGGGTGTATTTCCTATTTCCCATACCACTCATCAAGATTTTTCTTGAAGAGTGTTAATGAGGAACTTTGCTTGACATAGATGGGTAGCCTGTTCCAGAGTATGGGAAGTCTCTGGGACAGGAATCTATCCCTCCAGCAAGTCCTGTTTATTGTGGTGACAAGGTTTAGGTCCCTAAAGCATGTAACTCGGAGGGATTGGGATTTCTTTTAGTGTAGCATGTCCAACAGCTCTGGGTTTGACATAGCTTTATATGTTAGACAGAGATCACCTCGGAGTAGGCGATATGCTACAGAGTAAAGCTGGAGTTTTTTGAGGCGGTCAGTGTAGGGCATTTGTTTGAGGCCAATAATCCTCTTTGTGAGGTACTTCTGTGGCCTTTCCAGCTGCTGCAGATGTCTTGTGAGGTACATTCCAAAAGGGGCTTGTACTCTATAATGGGTCGAATGAGTGTCGAGTAGAGGGGGACAATTACCTCTTTTTTCCTGGATGAGAACCCTTTTGTGATGAGGTGTGCCATGTAGAAGGATTTCCTGACTACTGTGGCAATGTAATTATCAAAGGAGAGACTATTGTCCACCTGGGTCCCAAGGTCTCTTATCACACATTCGGTTTTAAGAAGACTGCTGCCTATGTGGTAGTTCATGGGTACAGAGTTTTTAACAAAGGGGATAACAATGCACTTTTTGGCATTGAGCTTGAGGCCACTGTTAATTTTATCCCTTCCATAACAGCAGAGAAAGGTCAGTCATTACAAACTTATGCTGGAACTGACCTGGTCAGGTTTCAAAAATAAACCTATGGTCTGACTATACTGTATCATCTTTAAAACACAGCTAGATCTTAACATGTAAAAGAAGTATTTTAAACCTGTTCTAATAAAAAAATAAAATAACCTTAACCAAACAATACTGGGTAAGTAAAATGCATTTCAATGATACAACAATAGAACGAACCCGTAATAAGCAAAAAACAATGGCCAGGAAATCCAAGAAATTATTTTATTCAACCAACTGAATACTCTGACGTCTCGGCTAAAAAAGCCTTAAAGGAGTAAAACAGTACACTGAATGATAGCAAAAATTTTTATAAAATGCTCACCAATAATTCAATTAAGCAAGACAATTACATATTCAAATAAGCACCCTCCATTCCCTTCCCTGCATTTCCCTACTTCCAACATTTCTTTAAACTGCATTTCTGCAAATTATATTTAAGACTGTAAAATGATAATGATTGGTTTTCAAAGCCCAGGGAAAGGACTTGAATTGAGTACTAGACCTGAATGTTTTAAGCTGCAGCGATACACAAAACATTTTCATTCTGCTGTTTAAAGTTCTGAAAATGTTGATATAGCTGCAGCAGTTTTCCAGTCTCAGGACAATAATTTGCCTGCTATACATGTCAAGTTGATTCAGAACAGCCTGTAAGAGCTGTCTTAATGTAAACTAGAACAGCTGGCTCAAATGTTAATAGTCAGCCTGATGAATAAACTATAAGCCATGCAAGTAGCTCAAATATTGAGCAACATGCCAACTGGGTTACAAATTCAGAAATTATAAACTGCACACAGTAGACTCAGACTGGGTTATGGTTACCATCACTATGGCTAGGAATCCCTGCTGACTTTGACATAATAAATCATGGTGTCAGTGTTGTTAATTAAAGGCTACATCACTTTAATACAACATTCATATTTCAATATAAAAAGAGAATTTTGCAAAATCTGACAGTCTTGTATTTGTTAGAGGTACACAATCTGTACCTCTCAGAAGAATCTGCTAGTGTACATACACAAGTGTAAAAATGATTTTATGCTAATAAAACTGCAAACTTCTATTAAAATAGAGCACCAGGACTCTGAATTTAGAATACTATTTCCAGAAGGCACATGATTTATAGTTAGTTAGTTATATATATGTACCAGTTGTTATTGAGGGGAACCCAGATTAAGTTAATGTGGTACATTAACATGCATACAAAAGTGAGCTATAACAGCTGATAAAGAAAATTTAGCTCACCTAATTTGACAATTTCAAGATGCTGTGATGAAAGCTTCACATTACTTGTCTTTTCTGAATTAACTTCCTCTTTCTTCCCCAAGAGTTTATTTATACCAACCCCATGGAGTAATATACTTACTCTCTGTTAATCCAGTCAACACACTATGAGTCTGTTCGTCACTATCCATTGTTCCACAAATATTAATTACTGCACTTCCAGTGAAGGAATGCTTAATTTAGGATTTCCATTTTAAGCTTCATGTTGTTCGTCTTTCCTTCTAAATATACTTTTTTTTCTGAAACATTCTAAAATATTTTACCTCATTTATGATTTTTGTGAGTCAGAAAGCTTCTGTCAAATCAGTTGCTATCTTTTTCTTTTTCCTTAAATGTATTTTTATACAATTTGTTCACCAGACTTGTCATTTCATCTGAACTACCTGAGGTATGTCCTTGTAAAAACACAACCACCAGAGCTAGATACCTTTTCAGTAGTCTGCAGAGTGGTTTATATACCTCATTTGACCTGCAGGTAATAGCAATGCATATACACCACAGAATATTTTTCATCTCTCCTCCAGACCTGGAACATTGCCTGGCTGTCACAAGTTAATCAGATATAGTAATCTCTTAGCTACTGCCTTGTCCCTAGGTGCTAACTTGTAAATAAGAACATAGTACTTCTATATATAATCTTGGCAGCTCCAGCTAGTATTTTTACTAGTTCTAGCATAATCGTAGTATAGGTCTAATCTATAATATATTGGAAGTCTATTAGTTACTTTAAAAAGTTTTACAGAAAGTATAACATTTGTTACATATCTGAGATTTCTGTGATAATGTACAATGAAAATTCTCCATATAACTTTACAAATATTTTTGTAACTCGGTTTAATATTATCAGTATCTTTTTTAAAAAGTAAGTATATCTTGTACTGTTCTGCATTGTTTCCTAATAGTCTGGATTATGGTTAAAAAGGATTTGGGGACAAGTCTACCAAACCCAGTTAGAAAGCAGTTAATTGATAAATACAAAAAAATCATTCAGATGTAGACCAAGAGGTTTTTTCACTTACGTACCAGGTAAATGGTACATAGGTACAGGTGTGACTTCTGTTCTAATTATACTCCTTTATCAAAACATTGAGAAAAATCTGATGTTCCAGTCCTACAATAAATATGTATTTTCATCAGTTTTGCAAACTGCATAATATATTTTCAGACAGATATAATTAAAGAACACCTAGGACTATGCAGTCCAGGTAAGGTGAGTTATCTAGTAGACAAGATCTTTCTTATTTATTTATTTATTTACTTACTTATTTATTTATTTCAAACTGAGCCATGCAGTCCCAAGGCCTAAACAGCAAGGCTACCTATTCTATAAGCAATCATACAAAAGGGACATGATAAAGTATATGACATACTGAAATAAAAATATAAAAACTCATGTTGCTTAGTTGACATGATTAGTCAATGAGATGTTCTCACAATGAGCAGCATTTGATTTTAATATAATTATATCTGTCCAACAGAAGTATTAATATGGACATTAACTGTGAGACTTGCTTCAAGGTAAAATTAAACATATGAGTACCTGCTACGTTTTCTGTTTATCCTAGTATGCTATGTTAGTAACAACAATGGTAGCTTCTATACATCTGAATTATGCATCAGCAGGAATACAACCTGGAATACTAAGATTAAGCAAAAAAATGGAAAATTACATTAATCAAAGCTATAAATGATCCCTGTAGCAAGCTGGTGGTAAAAACATAACAGAAGATCTACTGCAGTAGGCTGGGTAGAGAAATTACATGTAGTGTATGTGCCTGTGGTCTGGGCTTCCTTCATGATTATTCACCATCAGAAACAGAGCTGCCTTTTGGAAAAAAATCTTGGCTTGAATCTGGATTTGCATAATTTGTCTTAATGCTAGGTTCACTGTCAGCTGGAGAAGAGTTTAGGAAAGCCTCTCATTCCAGACATCAGAGAACACATGAGCAGCCTGAATGAGGTTAGTCTGCACATGGTACTGCACTGTAGCTTTCAGAGCTTGCAGTTGTTTCATACTTGCCTCAACAATGCTCCAAGCATCAAAAAGTCCAGTACTGAAAAAATATGAAATATTTTGAGAGCATTTGATTCTACAATTGGAATTATTGGCTTAAAACTCCTTTAGCATTTGGTTTCCCAAAGAAATTTGTTACTTTAATAATGAATATATAAAAAGGCTCTAAGGCTTTTATCAAAATAGGCATGTGGAATTTTCATGATTCTTTAGATACTAACATTTCACTGAAAGAAATGGCTAACATTTTTTCCAAACAAATTTATTGAATTATCACTTGTAACTTAGGCAAATTTACATTCATATAAAAGTAATCACACTATAAATAACACAAACATTTTACTTCACATATATTGCTATATGCCATATAGCCTAACCAACATTACACAAATTATTCAATTCCTACCTTTTTTTCTTTTTTTTAAGAAAGAAACATCTTTATTAAACCATCACTTACAACAAAGGCAATCATACATTCATACAAATGAAAACAAACCACACCAACACAATCCTAGTTGCAAGGATTTTACATCACAATCCATACTGACACACTCCCAGTTGCAAACATTATACTTACTTATAATCTACCCAATCTTTTTCAGTTAAACATTACATAGCTCATTTTAGTCCTGCTGCCTTTTAAACTTCATTCCTCCCTTGTATGTATTGTTCCTACAATTCTCATTTTTTCCTATGTAGTTTCCTCCTACCCTTTTCTAAAGAGCACAATTCCAGTTGGTATTATCTCTGTTACTATATTCACTACTTCTAGTATAGTTGATTAACATTTTTATTTCCATTTTCTAGTAATTTCTTTTTTGGCAGCTACCATTATTAGACGCAGCAAGGCCTTACCATGCCTAGGCAATTCTGATTCTGTATCATAGCTCAGAAAAATCATCTCCCTCGTCAGACCAATCTGCCCACCCAGAATCTCTGACAGTACATCCAGCAGGGAATCCTTAAAGTCTCCCAGTCCACTGCACTCCCAGAAAGTACGTTCCCAATTATCTCTTTCTTCCCCGTCACACCTCCAACATTTGGTGTCTGCCTGAGGAAAAATTCTCTGGAGTCTACTTGGAGTATAAAAATATCTATGAAAACATTTCCAGGCAAAAATCCCAAATGTTCTGTAGTTTGTTGCATATTTGGGAGACATACATATATCCTCCCATTGTTTCTTTGTGAATTGCTTATCCAATCTCTCTTTCCAATCTTTTCTAGCATCCTTTGATTGATTCTTATAGTTATCATGCAATATTTTATATGCTGTACTAATTAATCCTTTTTTAATGGCAGCTTCTGTTCTACAGTCTATTAAAAACTCTACCAGTGCTGGTCTTTCATTTAGGACCCCCATATTTCTTTCTCTTTGCTTATATTCTGATATCAATCCCTGATAGGGAAGGCAATCTCTAACCTGCAGTCCAAATTCTTGGCATCTTCCCATTCTATCATCCTTCCTTCTCTTGTTATTTGCTCCCAATACCTTGGTTCCTTTGCCAGTTTTCTCCAAATAATTCTGACCCCGTCTTGCCTATTGTCTGTATCCCTAATTGCAGTCATCCCTATCTACAGAATTGCCTTTCTCCATTGCTGTGTTGTATTAGTTCTTAGGAATACTTTCTGCTATGTTACGGATATAATATTCTGCATGGTTATTGCTATTCTCCTTAAAGACCTGCATCCAAAATCCCAGTCTCTGCTTGTTTCTTGAGCTTCCCCATGTTCCATCATCATCCCTTTCCACTTTGAATTATAGTTTTCTGTTTGTGCTATGTATAGGAGTCTTAACTGTGTAGCTCTGAAATACCCCTTCAAATTGGGTAATCTCAATCTGCCCTGTTCTACTAGAAGAATCAGCCTATCCCACTTGAATCTTGCTGTCTTCCCCTCCCAGATAAAGTCCCT
Organism: Protopterus annectens; assembly: GCF_019279795.1. Lineage (NCBI taxonomy): Eukaryota > Metazoa > Chordata > Ceratodontiformes > Protopteridae > Protopterus > Protopterus annectens. The sequence goes on from NC_056751.1 coordinate 415,378,282, forward strand.
CAGCTCTTTATTAATTACTACCCACAACTTCTCTGGTTGATAAACATATGCCTGACCTGTGTATAAGATTAAAGGGACTAAAAACATTTTAACTGCTTGTATCTTACTATCCATATCCATTTAACAAAGTTTCCATTTTCTCAGTTTTTTGTCTCTTTCCACATATCTTTAGCTCCTACACTAGAATCATTTTTAATCCATACTCCTAAATATTTCATTTTATTATGTCTCCATAAATATGGGTATTCCTGAACCATCATGTGTGGGTACATAATTTACCGCTATTGTCTTTGTTTTAGCTTTATTAATTTTGTATCCCGAAAAGATCTGAAACTGTCTCAAAATGTTCCATAACACTGTAATGTCTTTTTCCAGTTTTGCCAAGTACAAAATAATGTCATCTACAAATAAAGCCAGCTTTTCTTGACTACCATAACAATCATATCCTTGAATTTCTGAGTCCCTTATTTTCTTTGCCAATGGTTCTAAATATAATGCAGATAATAAAGGGGTAAGAGGATACCCCTGCCTGGTTCCTCTGCTCAAGCAGAAATTGTCAGAGAGGACCCCACCCACTTTAATTTTCACCTCCAATTCCTCATATATTCTCCCGATCAACCTTATATATTTTTTTCAGGAAATGTAAATGCTTCCATTGCCCTGCTCATAAAGTCTCAGCTTATTCTGTGAAATGCTTTCTCTGCAACAAGACCCACCAACAACAATGGTATTTTTCTTACATTTTGATTCACTCTGGATCATCAATGTTCTGTTAATGTTGTCAAAAGTTTGCCTCCCCTCCACAAAACCACATTGATCCATGTCTATCAGTTTTGGCATTACTTTTGCAATTTTTTAGCCATTATAGACATGAACACTTTATAATCATGGTTTAGTATTGAAATGGATAAAATGTTGTTATAAAAATCTGTTAAATTTTCTCCTTTTAATTTACATATGAAAATGTTTTCATTGAAATATCTGCACAGAATATTCATTATACCTCATAAAATGTCTAAGTTTAAAAAAAAGTTTCATATCAAAATGTTGGAGGCATAGTGAGATAATCAAAGCAGACTGGATACATATATTTGTAATGTAAAGAACTGGATTTTTTTTTTGGAAAGATGTGACTAATTTCTTCTTGAGTCTATGGTATGACAATTGTATATTATTTAGAAAATAACATTATTATTAAATGTTGTTGTCCCTAAAGTTATAAATAATCAAAACCAGCTTAAAATCTTTAATCCCATAATTATTCACTGCCCCTCTTGGTGCCATCTTTAATATCTTAGGATAACCCTTGGCTGCTGTCCGCTCCTGGTCCAAGTGTCTTCTACCTTTCTCTCCAGCTTGCTTACCCTCCACTAGGAGTTAAGAATCTGCCTGCCTGACAACTAAGGACTCTTTCCAAATTACCTGCTGTCTCAACGCTCTGTAATCTTATCCCTGTGCTCTTCCAAGAAAGGAAGAAAGAAACTCTCCAGCTTGCTTACCCTCCACTAGGAGTTAAGAATCTGTCTGCCTGACAACTAAGGACCGTTTTTCAAATTACCTGCTGTCCCAGTGCTCTGTATTCTTATCCCTGTGCTCTTCCAAGAAAGGAAAAAAGAAAGTATGTGTTTACCTAATACTGGCTGTAAAGCTAACATTTATTTTATTTATTTATTTTATTTATTTTACATTTGTTGACCGGGCTAGTCTGGCTGGATACATGTCCATTTTCAGCAGAGGCCCGAGGAGAAAAGCTCCACTAAATACTAAGTACATTACATAAAAATTGACTACTCTAAGATATAGCTAAATCAGAATTACAAAAACAAAAAGAATGAAAGATACTTTCAAAGAGAAATCAATTTTACAATATGCAGTTCTTAAATAGCAACAATTATACAAAATATGTACATACTTAAATCTCTAAAAATAATAGGAACAGAACTGAATAAGGTAGAGATGAAAAGAGTGGAGGAGAAACAGAGTGAGAGAAGATGGTTAGTCAGGTGTACAGCAGGAACAAAGCCAATGATTTTGGAAGTACAGTTTAATTTTCTGTTTGAAAAGTGGCAGGGATGTAGTCAGAGTTATGTCACTAGGTAAGAGATTCCAACTTCTACCTATTGTGTTAGTGAATAGAGAATCACCTGCTGTGTTGTTTGCTTTTATAGATCTTGTCATGAGTTTACTAGAGGAGCGAAGTGAGTTAAGATTGTTGTAAGGGATTAAAAGTTGAGAGAGTATAGGGGTGTTGTCAGGTAGGTGTAATATTTTATGGGCAATAGTGAGTTGAGGAATTATAAGGTAGTTTTGGAATTCAAGCCAGCCTAGTAGTTTTAGGTTTATACAATGGTGGGTCCTAAAGGGGTTACTAGTGGCGAGCAATGTTGTTATAGCAAGTTGCAAGTTTGTTAAGATTAATTTTCTTAAGGTTTGTATAAATAGGGGAGGCATATAGGAGAGTTGATAAAAGATGAGATTGTGCAATCTTGGTTCTAGTTGGGTTAGAAAAGGTTTGATACGATATAGGGATCCTATTTTTCTGTTAACTAACTTGATGTTGTTGTTAATGTGCTGATCGAAGGAGAGATTATTGTCAATGGTTATTCCTAAAAGTTTTGTAGTTGGATCAGGTGAGATGATAGTACCATTATTTGAGGAAATGGTAAAGTTTAAAGGGGGGGACCGAGTGGTGGGGGAGAAGAGGAGGAGTTTTGTTTTTTTGGCATTTAGTAGGAGAAACCGTCTAGAAAACCATGTTTCTACAGTATTAAAGATATTTTGGGTCAGTGAGATCAGTTCTGTAGTGGATGGTGCAGAACAGATAAGGGTCGGATCGCTCATGTATTGTATGCAGGTTGCTTGTGGGATTGCAGTCTGAAGATCGTTAATAAAGAGGGAGAACAGAAGTGGACCAAGAATGGAGCCCTGGGGAACTCCGATGGAAATGGGCAAGAGTGATGAGATGTGCTTGTTGTCTGTTGTTAAGATAAGATCTAAACCAATTAATGGCGAGGTTATCACAAGAGAGAGATTCAAGAATGTTAATTAAGAGAGAGTGGTTGACCATGTCGAAAGCTTTAGAGAGATCAATGAAAAGAGCGGAAGAGAGAATATTGTTGTTTCGATTCTTGTTGATAGTATCTACAAAGGAAAGAAGGGCAGTGGTGGTACTGTGATGAGGTCTAAAGCCATGCTGACAGTTTGCTATTATGTTGTGAAGAGAGAGATAGTGCACAAGTTGCTGATGAATACATTTCTCCATGATTTTTGCTAGGGGTGAGAGAAGGGCAATTGGTCTAAAGTTGGAATAGTCAAGGGAGTTACCACCTTTATGTAGTGGGATAATATAGGACACTTTCCAGATGTCAGGGATGGTTCCCTCTTGGATAGTTCTGTTTATAAGTAAGGATATAGGGTATGCAATTTCTTTGGCAGCTTTCTGAAGGAAAAGAGAAGGGAGCTTGTCAGCAGAAGGGGTACAAGGTTTCAGTTTGTGAATGAGTCTGTAGATGAAAGAAGTAGATATAGGTTTTAGAGAGAAGTTGTAGGAGGAGTTAGCTGTATTAGTTGGAGTATAAGAGTTGTTGGTGTTCATTTGTTTGGCTAGGGATTGAATCGTTTCAGAGAAAAAAGAGTTGAATACATTAGCAGTCTGGAGTGGGGTTTCTGGGTCAGCATTTAGTGGGGAAGGAGTTTTAGCAATTCCTGGGGAAAGAAGTCTATTTACTGATGACCAGAATTGTTTAGAATTGTTAAGATGAGTTTCCTGAAGTTCGCAGTAGAATTTTTTCTTGTCAGAGATTATTGATTTCTTAGCCAGATTTCTAAGCTGGCGGAAATGAAATAAATCAGGGTTTTGTCTATGGCATCTCCATTTAGTCCATGCTTTGTTTCTAGTATGAATGAGTTTTTTAGTATCGTTGGTAAGCCATGGGGCTGTTTTAGTCTTTACTCTAATGGAATGTTCTGGAGCATGTGTATCAAGTATGGATAAGAAGGTAGTATTAAAGAATAAGATTGCCTCCTCCAGGGGAAGTGATTTTAAGCAATTCCAATTGCATGCTCTCAGTTCAGCTTGAAAAAGGTCTATATTAAAATGCTTGATAGAGCGAATTATCCTTGTATTTGGGAGGTTAACACATTCTGACTTTTGTCTAGTAATGTAGGTTAGGGAGTGGTCACTAACATCGCCTGGCATAGTACCTACTTTATACTGTTTGTTGACTTTATTTGTGAGTATCCAGTCTAATATACACTCTCACTTACTGGGCTTATTGACTCTTGTAGTTGAGGTAATAGTTTGGGTGAAACCATGTAGGTTAATATGAGAGGAGGGATTCTCAGCATTAATAGTGTTCCAATCTATGTTAACGTCACCAAGAATTATAGTTTCTTGGGGGTAGGTGGTAGAAACCCAGCTAAGAAAGTCTTCTAATATTGGAATGTTATTACCTGGAGGAAGATACAAGCATATAAAGTAAACAGCTTTTTTGGCATTAAGTTGGAGTTTAATAATGATGGCTTCTATTTTGCTATCTTGGTTTGGACATGCTGATTGAGTAGAGATGTTAAGTTGATTTTTGAAAAGAATTGCTACTCCACCTCCTTTACGTTTTAAGCGGTCATGTCTTACTATATTATAAACTTTTAGTACTATTAATTCTTGGGGTTTTGTAACTGTATGCTTCCCAGTCTGGACAGCCAGCAGCCATACCCCTTCTGTATCCTGCATTCAAAATACCTATCCTTTTTTCCTTTATTGCTACCTCCTTTAGCTGATAAAATCTCCTTATTTAGTCCTAGACCAGCCTTTTTCCATAAAGAACTACTGCTGTAATACATTTCTCTGTCCACTAGGTGGCATCCTTCTCTTATCCAGTCCCTTTCATTTGTCTATCCCACTATCCTATAACATACTTCTACTACAATCTGCTGTCTCTACCTTGCTCTTATTATTCTTTCACCTTACCTTTTACTTTTCTGTAAGCACCCACTATCCTCCTATAAACACTACCGCTGTACTTCTTATCATTCTATAATTACCTATACTTTAACTTACATTTAGCAGACAGCATTCCGCTGATTGTTCATCTTGAGCTGTTTCAGTCACTTGTCTCTACCTGCTCCGTTCACCCTATGGGCTCACTCCGCTCCCCTACCCTGCCCCCAATTCCTACCTGCCCCCAGTGCTCCTATATTTATTCCTCTAAACTACACCCCATGCCCTCAGAGCCGGATGATCCACCTCATTAGAACTCCCAACCATTCTTGTTTCATTCCCCCATCTTTTTAAAACTTCCTTACCTCCCACATAGTACCTTAAACTAAACCATCATAATGCCTATACTACCTATCCCAGTACTCATAAAGCTATTACTCTTGGCCTCACTCTTACCTCCTCTAACTATAGCCTATCTGCTAACTTCCTATGGACATCCAATATGTCCACAATTTCATTACCCCTCCAAATATACTGTCACACCAATACTAGCTATTTCCCAAAACTATATAAACATTACATCCAGACCCAGCTACCTACAAGCTAAGTATCATAGACTGGCACACATCAGGTATAACAATCTAAAGGCTAAGAGATCTCTGTACCAATATTGTAAGCTTCCAAATCCTATATGTAGAATACACCTCCACTCCTTACTTGATGGGGACATTCATCCAAACCCTGGCCCAAAGAATACACCTACCACTGAACTCCATGGCCCTAACCTCTCTAGTACACAAACCCCTACCAGATCTTCAAACTCACTCTTTATAGCACATCTCAACATACGTAGCATTAACAACAAAGTTGCCCACCTCCACGCCCTCCTAGATGTCCGCTTATTTGACATCCTTTGTCTAACAGAAACTTGGCTAAAACCTGCAACTAAAGATAATGAAGTCATCCCACCTGGTTACAATATCCTGAGACTAGACCGCACAGCCAAGAAGGGAGGGGGGTAGCAATCCTTTACAAAGCAGAGTTACAAGTTACCTCGTCAGACCTTAACCCACCTCTAGACAATAATGCCAAAATCCTTATTTCTAAGATTCAGCTTAATACTTGTAAATCCATATATATCATCTGCATCTACCTTCCTCCTGGTAATAACATAAATACCCTCTAAAATATCCTTAACTGGCTTTCTATAAATCTCCCACAAGAAACTATAGTCCTCGGTGACTTTAATATCGACTGGAAGTCCTGTAGTACTGAACACCCCACTACCCATATTAATCTATATGGCTTTTCTCAAACTATTACCTCTCCAACCAGGATTAACAAACCCAATAATAAAGAAAGTACCTTAGACTGGATTCTCACAAATAATCCTCATCAAACATACAAAGTAGGAACCCTCCCAGATGATCTAAGTGACCTATATTACCAGGCATAAGATCAGCCTACCTTACCCAAGTACTTTCAGGACAATACGGACCAAAAAACATTTTAACCCTGAACTATTCCAAACTGAACTTAAGGCATGTAATTGGTCACCAGTGAAATACTTCACACTTGATGAGGCCATAAAATACTTTAATTCCACATTCTTAGCCATCCTAGACCACCATGCACCAACACACTCTATTAGAAATAAGACTAAACCTGCCCCATGGCTCTCAAAAGAAACCAGGCAAAAAAATCCTTCTTAGAAACAAATCCTGGGCTAAATGGCGTACTACTAAAAATCCAACAGAACAACAAAAATTTAGACAACTTAGAAATAATACAAAAAAAGCTATTCTCTTAGATAAAAGAAACATTTACTACCAACTCCAGCAAACTCACCAAATTAACCACAAAAGTTTTGGACTAGCATTAACAAACTACTACACCCAGGCCAATCCATTACACCAAATCCACAAGGCTCTAACCTTGAGAATCCCATACAAACTACCAATGCCTCAATACCTTTTTCACAGAAACCATCCAAACTCTTGCCATTCAACTATCCCCAGATAGCTCAAATCTTCCAACTTCTTCTACTAGCTCACTTCCTTCATTTCAGTTGCAATCAGTTCCAACTTCCCACATTTGCTCCCTTCTCCAGAAACTAAAATCAACCACTCCCTCAGCTGACCAACTACCTGAAGAATATCTGCAAAAAGCAGCTAAAGCCATAGCCTATCCCATTTCCATACTGATTAACAGAACTATAAATGAAGGTACCATCCCAACTATCTGGAAAATCTCTCACATTATCTCCCTACATAAAGGTGGTAACTGAAATGACTTTTCAAACTATCGTCCCATAGCCTTACTTTCTCCACTGGCAAAAATAATGGAAAAATGCATCCGTAGGCAACTACTTCACCACCTAATCCAAAACAACTTACTTGCTAACTATCAACATGGATTTAGGCCATTCCACAGTACCACCACTGCCCTGTTATCCTTTACAGACTGCATTAACAAAAACCGTAACATCAACATTCTTTCCTCTGCACTCTTTATCGATCTTTCTAAAGCTTTTGATATGGTTGACCACCAGCTACTTATAAATATACTCAAATCCCTTTCACTTAAAGCACTGGCTATAAAATGTTTCCAATCATATTTAGACAACAGACAGCAGGCTGTGCTATGGGATAATAATCTATCTACCCACCTCCCGATTTCCCTCGGTGTCCCTCAAGGTTCCATATTAGGCCCACTTCTATTCTCCATTTTTATTAATGACTTACACTCAGCAATTCCTCAAGCTAACTGTATACAATATGTGGACAACTCTACAATAATATGCTCAGCCACATCTCCATCTAAACTACAGTCCCTAACCCAAAAGGCTTTTAATACAGTTGAAAAATGTTTTTTACAGTGCTGCCTCCTCTTGAACCCCCAAAAAACAAAACTTTTGCTTTTCATTCCAACCAGGAAGTCCCCCCCCCAGTAGATTTTACAGTTATATCTAATAATGGCACTCTCATATCTCCTGACCCAACCACCAAACTCTTGGGAATAACAATAGATAACAGCCTTAATTTTGATACTCATATTAACAACACAATAAAACAGTCAATAAGAAATTGGGGTCCCTCTACTGAATCAAACCCTATCTTACACCATTAGCTAGAACCACTATTGCTCACACTCACTTAATCTCCTCACTCCTCTATGCTTCCCCTATATATACTAATCTGTCAAAAAATAACCTCAACAAACTGGCAATCTCCTACAATAATATTGCTAGATTTGCCAGTGGCACTCCATTTAGAACCCAACACTGTCTTAATCTAAAGCAGCTAGGATGGCTAGAGCTACAAAATCAGCTTCAATTTTACCATTGCCCATAAGACCCTTTACCAACCTACCAATACTCCAGTACTGTCTAGCCTCATTACCCCTTACAAAAATCTTAAAAACTTATGTTCCTCAAATAAACTACTTGTTTCTACAAGTAAATCCAACAACTTGCCAGAAGACTCTCTGTTCTCTAACACTGTTGGAAAAAGATGGAACCTACTTCCCACTGAACTTTTATCGCTGTCTTCAATAACACTTTTCAAACATAAACTGAAACTATATCTTAGAACACATTGGTTATGCCCATGTACTAACCCTGACTAGCTCACCATCTTTATACTACTGGTTCTGCTCTCCTTTTACTCTTCTGTACTAACTCCAGACTTCTCCTTAAATAATCAAAGAGACCATGATCTTGTAATTTAAGTTAATGTATATAGAAACATCATTTTAATGCATAAGATTTTTTAGTATTTGTGTTAAGATTGTTAAAAGTATGGACTTTTGCTAACATCATCTGTTATAGTCTTGTACTGTAGCAACATTTTTTGTAATTGTGTGTTGAAGCTTATCTCCCCGGGCCTCTACTGAAAATGGACATGTATCCAGTTAGACTAGCCCGGTCAACAAATGTAAAATAAAATAAATGCTTTGAAGTTTACTTGCTATTCCCAGAAAAGTAATAACAGGAAAATGGAAGTCAAAAAAGCTCCTTTGCTTGAAGAATTTTTAGTTACTGCTACTTTATGTAAAATTAAAAAAGAACTGATAAGATTGTATAATTATAGTAATTCTAAAAAAATGTTGTTGGGATAAATTGGTAGCATTAATTATAACACAAAACAAATGACTGATTTTTGCAAATGATTTATAGTAAGTTTTCATCTGAAGTTTAATGCCTATATCCTTTCTATATTTGTAAACATTGTACATATGTTAAAATTAATAAAAAATTAATTAAAAACAAGGATAGTAATTAGAGAAGGTTCTATACTTAGTCAGATATTAAAACAGCATTTTAATTCCTTCCATATAGAACTAATAGGAAGAAAAGTGAATAAAGGTGTTAGACGGGCATTACAGTTTCAATATAGCAAGGAGCTATTCATTACAAGTCAAAGAACTGTGACTTTTTATGGAGATTATTTCACAAATCTTTTCCAGTACAGAGATAACCATGCCAATGATGTTGTGCAATTGCTAAGCTTATGGCAAGTAAAAATCTATAAATCCTTTATTTTGTTGGTGTAACTGAATTGTTGACCCAATGACTCAAGTACAATCAGTGTTCACCCTCACAGAGGGGGTTCCCAGTGGGAATGGGTGTACACCAGGGTTCACCTCTGAGTCCACTGCTGTTCATACTGGTGATGGACTACATTAGCAAACCAGTCAGACAGATCAACAAAGTTGCTGTATGCAGATGATGTAGCATTACAGGCAGACTCTGAGCTAGAACTTCAGCAAAGGATAGAAGAATGGAATGCAAAACTGAAGACACATGGGATGAAACTAAGCACAAATAAGATGGTGATAATGGCAGCAAATTGGGGAAATCAGAAGAAGCTGAGTACAGAGATAGAAAGGAAGATAGTGGAACAGGTAAACAGCTTCAAGTATCTGGGATGGGTGGTTGAGGAGAAGGGAAGTCTGAATGAAGAGGTCAAAGCTATAATCAGAGGGGCTGCAGGAAACTGACATAGAGTGGCAGGTATAGTCTATGACAGAAGAGAAAGTAAGGGAAAACAAGGACATCCAACAAAGAGGTGGATGGATTGTGTGAAAAAAGATCTGCGACAGTCGGGCATGAGTATTGAAGAAGGCAGGAGTGTGTCACTGAAAAGAGAGTTGGCAACAGTTAACACAATACCCCAGCCCCATGTAGAACAAAATGGGGAAAAGGGGACTGATGATGATGATGATAAAGATGATGAACTGAATTTGCTTTTTCTAGTGGATTTTTGTGAAGTGGCATGATAACTAAGAAATCTGAATAAATAATATGTTGTTTACAGGTATTATAATAACTTGTTTTATGTAAAATAGAAAGACATTGACAGAACTGTAAAGTATTTGGATTTTCCAGGTAGGGAGATATAGTTAAATTATGTACAATAAAAATGGGTTAATGAGTAACTAGGAAGTTATATGTAAAGGTTAAGGGTTAATGCTGACACATGATTTTTTCTTGATTTTTGTATATGTGAAATAATATTGTACATATTAATATTCTGAAATGTGTATAATAACTAAAAAAGTTTAATGAATAAAATTCCCATCTTCTTTTTTTATATGTGCCATGGGATCTTTTATATCAAGTGGAGCTGCCTCCAACTCGGGCAAATGGGCCTTCAGTTTAATATCTCATCTGTAGGATGGCACAGTCAGGAGCAAAGCACCCCCTTTTGCTGAACTACCTGAACTATAGAGACAGTATTGGAAAAAAAATAATCAAATTACTAGTATGGGAATAGATCCCACAGTCTTCTTATCTTCCAAAATAAAAGGCAAGTATGCTACCAGATGAGACATATTGACAGTGTCTACTATGTTAAAAATATTTACCATCTCATTATAAATGGCTTAAGGATGTGGAGTACTGAATTAAAAGATATACCTTGTCTCTTTTTTTTACAGAGCATAAGAGTATTATCTTTGACAAGTAAACCATGAATCATTCTAAATAAAACAATGAAATTTAACGCACTCTTATCATTAAAGAACTACCAAAATGTTTCTTTTTTATTTTTTTACTTGGTTTTAAAACAAATAAATACATCAGTTATAAAACAAATAACGATTTATATAGGTCCACAGCTCATCAATACATCAAAGTTATACATATCAACAACGATTAATATTTTTCAAGCAAGTCTTTAAGTTAACATCAAGATTTATATGAATGTGTAATATTAGACATTTTCAACTTTATAGTATGCAATTCACTACTGCAAACAATTTTGCCATACTAATAAATTCCACACTAGAGAGCATAACTTTACTTTTTCAATTTTTAGTAATTACTTTTCTGGATATAGCAAGAATAGATCAAAGAAGAGGCACTTGGGATTTTGGAATTATCTCATATATTGGAGCATTAAATAAAACTAAAGTTTTAGAAATGTTACATCTATCTGACCATACAGCATGAATGAAGTTATTCATTTCTTTCCAAAAAGGGGAGATGATTTCACATTCATATACAGTATATGTCCAATCAGCTATTATTTCAGAATCACATCTCCAGCATTTAATTCTATTTGATTTATACATAATTGTAATTTTGTTAGGAATGACAAAAGCTGTAAGAATTTCCAGTGAAAATGTAGTTTTATCTGTAGATTTTAATATTATTTTCTTGTAGTCTTCAGAGAAGTCTTCATTATTAATTGCTGAGGAGTAGTTCCAATAGGAATTGTCTAAATATGTAAAATCTAACTTAAGAATTTTATAAATTTGTGACAAATATGATTTTTCATTGCATAATTATTGATATGTATTAAGAATTCCAATAATTTGGGAAACAATTTCGTATCTAGGTTAAATATCTTATTAATCTCTTTGTTCACAAAGTTCCTAAATATGTGTAAAATTTACCCATCCACAGAATGTTGATTGTATTTGGTCCATAAATTTTCAACAGTATATATATATATCAGTACCATTTAAGAACTGATGTCAATAAATTAAGTCACTTTGTTGTTTCAATATTAGCATTTTGTTTAAGTTATGGGTATCTCAGCAGTCATTTGTATATGCATTTGGAAACATTGAAAATATTAAGTCTTTAATACAATGGTTGCAATATGTGAACTTTTGGAGAGAGGAAATTGTGTTATTTAAATATGGAATTTGAGAAGAGGGTGTAATTCCATTTATGAAAACATCTTTTAATAACCAGACAAAAATATCAGGGACTATTTGTTTATGACTGGTTGTGATATATTTATTATTTACTAATAATATTTCATGTATTTGTTTCCATTTTTAATCATAAATTTATCTACAACACTAAACTTTTACAATTGTTGAAGTAGCATACAATTGAATATCAAGGAATCCTATCCTTCCATTATCCCAACCTTTTCTGTATCAAAGGAAGCTTTTGATTTATTAGGATGCCAAAAATAAGGAGAATATTATTTATCTTCTTCATCGATTTTTTTTTTTTTTTTTTTTGGTGGAGATAGGACTAAAGAGTGTAAAACAGATAATATTTTAGGGAGAATTACCATCTTAATAAGCTTTAATCATTCTTCCATGGCAAAGAAGAATGGGGTCTAGTTTGTGACTAAACAAAATTTTATCAACAACTTGTTGAAAGTTTGTTTGTATCATTTCTTTACTATTAGAAGTAATGGTTATACCAATGTATTTCATTTGATTGCTATTCCAGTTGAAGTTAGAATATTTTTTTGTGAATCTTATTTTTAATTTTTTGTTAATTAATGTACTTGTTTTATTATGATTAAATTTTAAGTTCAAGATTTCTTCAAAATGACTCATAGAACTAATTATATGTTCTAATGAATTCTCTATATTTCCTATTTTATTAAAATATCAGCAAAGAGTTGAATCTTTAGTTTGAAATCTTGTTTTATTTTGATGCCATTAATGGTCTTATTCAATCTAATGCTATTAATGAAGGGTTTTGCAGCTAATGCAAAAAAGTAAAGGTGAAAATGGGCAGCCTCGTTTTGTGCCTTTTTGTAATTTAAAGGAATTAAAAAAAGAACCTACTTAACATAAGCATAAGAGTTATTGTATAATTTAAAATTAATGCAATTAACTCAGATGAGAAATTATACACCTCAAGTGTTTTCAAAGGGTATGACAAATTAACTGAGTCAAAAGCCTTATTTAAATCAAAACTAATTACAGAAATTAATTTTTTTATTTTTATTTCCGTAGTCTATTAATGTATGCATTTTTATTATATTATCCTGTACTTGTCGATTTAAAATAAACCCAGTTTGATCACTGTTAGTTAGTTTAGGAAGAAGATTAATCTCCACACAAAAAACACCAAATCAAGAACCAATCAAATTAGAATGATTTTCAATTAATTAGTTCTTGATTTCTATTAGATGTCTTTCCTTTTAAATGTTTTTGACTGTTTTACTAGAATTATTCTGATGAAGTCCATTTGTGGATGAAAGTGGCAATAATATTGTGGTTATACTAATCTCATGCTTCTGTTTTTGCTTCCCTTAAGTGTGTTTTTTTCTGTGAAGATTATCATTTTTACCATCTTCAGTTGGGACTGTTTTTTTATGTGGCTGAATAAGTAGATTAATTCTGTTAGTGAAAATGGGCATGAACATCTTATAGTCCAATTTAAAAGTGAAATGAGTTTGTATGAAGAGCACTTTGTAGGATCCTTACCTTGTTTTAAAATAGGTGATATATGGGAATAGTTCTATGATGGGGGCACTTCAGCAGTTGTTTTTATTTCTCTACAGACCTTATCTAATATACTAATGGCAACATCTGGTAGTATTTTATATAGTTCTAGTATAAGACCATCTAAGCCTGGTGCCTTATATTTTTTTAACTTTTTTATTTGATCTTTTATTTCCATTAATAGTTTATCATTTTTTAATTGTTCATTTATTTTATTTACATTTTCTCTTAGAAAAAAATGTCATTGATATCATCATCTAGGTTATTTGTATTATTTATATTTTCAGAAAATATTTTAAAGCTCTCAAGAATACCTTTAATATCTATTCTTCTTTCTTTATTATTTATATGTGTTATAATTTCTTTGATATGATTTTGTTTATTCATTTTCTTTGATCTAAGAGCAAGTTTATGCAAGCTTAAAAGTTTATTGAATATACCTGACATATACGTTTTTCCAGGTTTATTGAAACTTTATGATTTAGAATTTCAACATATTTTGTATTTAAGTTTTTAAGTTCAGACCAACTAATAATATCATTTGGTTTTAGATTTAACTTTAGTGTGTATATTTTGGCCTGTAGTGCATTCAATTATTTGTCCCATTCTCTTGTTTTACTAAAATATCAGCTTGCAACTCTTCCATTTAAGTAAGCTTTTAGTGAATCCCACAGGACAATTGTCAGATACTTTACCATCCATGTTTATTTCTAGGAAATTTTTGATCTCTTTAATGTACCAATCCTTTAATCATTTTAGTTTAATAGTGTATGTGGGTAATCTCCTGTGATATATTAAATTGTCAGTTTTTAAAATAACATTAAAGATTAGCATTGTGGTCTAATAATGGACATGAAACTGTTGTAACTTCTCTGATATGTGATAACAGATTGAGAAAAAAATATTTTATCAATATTTGTTGTGTTCCATAGCTATACAAATAATGGGGGGGGGGGGGATTGAAGTGAATTTGTTTTCCTTAGCCCATATACATATATATCCTTTAAATTCAATTGATTCACAAAATCTGTTAAGTATTTGTCTGAAGATGCGATTCTCAGCTTTCTATCTGCAGTGGAATCTTTGTCTGATAAAATACAATTAAAATAATCAGCCATTATGACTTCACCTTTCATGTAATAGGCTATAGTGTCTAAGTAATTTTTTGTATCTTTAGTTCCAACCCCTGAAATCTAATAATAGTTTACTAATGTATACAGTTTTCTGTTCAACTTAGTTATAACAATGATTAACATATTGTTTTTATCAACATAACTATCTTTTAGTTTAGGCATTATTGGTGAGTTCTTCCATAAAATAAGGGTGCCTCTTCTTTTAGCTTAAAAGCCAGAACCTGCTAAAGCCAAATAATCCTTTAATCAAAGTTTATTTACATCTTTATTATCTTTAGTTTCACTTGGAACTTCTTCAGTTCCAAGTGAAAATAAAGGAACAAAAGTGCTTACAATCAATGGTGGTCCTTGCTCACCTTTTCTTTTACATCTTTATTAAGTAAATGTGTTTCCTGTAGGAATACTATTTGAGCTTTATATAATTGCAACTATTTGTACAGACTCTCCCTCTTTACTGGATTATTCAATCCATTAATATTAATAAGATATATAAATGTCTAATTTTAAATGCATGAGAGAGAAAACACAGGTATAATGAAATCATATTTATGTACAGACCTTATTATATACTTTATGTATAACAGAAATCTTCAGCTATGGACAAAACTTTTGAAACAAAAAAAATTACCTAATGATATAACCCTAAAATATTCTACTATGGAATAACATATTCCTAGTTTGTTGAAAAAGATGAACAAACTACCTCTCAAACTCTCCATTAGCCTAACAACACTTGGCTCATTTATCTGGTTCATATTAATGTGTCTCATATTTTTAGCACGCATATCTTAAAAAAGCCTGCCAGTGAATTATTATGAATAGGAAAAGTTAAACAGTTGTTCAGATTCAATATTATAAGTTGACCAAACTGAATATCTCTACAGTCATCTTTACCTGTACCTCACATTATCTCTCTGGTCTACTATAAGGAGAAAGTCAGTTGTTATTTTCATATTTATTAATTTATAAGTCAGATGATTTATATTTTTTTCTATTTTATTTACTGTGTGTAAAGTTGTTCATAGGATCATAAGTTCATAAATTAGTACCAACATAACTGCACTTGTAGGACATTACAAGCCCAGCCAATTGCTCCATGTGAGAATAACAGTCTGCACCTTGTGCTTATAAGGTGAATACCTTAAGTGCTATGCCAACATTCCACCCTTCTAGACATATTTATATTCTTTAACTATATACATATTTATATTTTCTGATCTCTATTTCTGTTTTTTTGCTATGTTTTGTACTATATTCCTAGGTTTTATATTTTAGCTATAATCCTAGCATAGAATATCATATAATAGAACATTTATATCATATAATAGAACATTTATATCGACCCTTATATATTTGATAGTCTTTAATCCTCTATGAACCTGAGAAAATACCTGCCCCACAAATATTATTTCAACCATATGCCAATAACAGAACTCTACGCTCCACTAAACAAACACCACATAAAAGTTAAGACAACCAAAAATCAAGCAGGTGATTACCTCTTCTCAAATTACATAGGTAAAATCGAGAATTCACTACCAGAAAACATTACAACTGTTACGTCAGTAGCCCAGTTTAAAACAATGCTAAATACTCACTTATTCAATAAATGGCTGTACCCTTGCTCTGCTCCACACTAAGCTCTCCCTCTGACTTTGCTACTACCTTAGCTTCACTTCCTGACTAAACCATCTCCCTCTGTTCATAGGTTCATACTAGGCTATCTGCCCTAGGACATTTATAAGCCTAGCCAGAGTGTGCTTGGCTTTCGCCACCCATTTTAAATTAATTTTGCTATGCCCTTTTTTGAGGTTAGTATACTGTGCCTCTGTCTAACAGTGACACAGAAGTGATACCCGGGGTAAACCTACGATCCCCCATCCACTCATCAAGATTTCTCTTGAAGAGAGTTAATGAGGGACTCAAAGGGAGCCTCTGGGTTATGAATCTATCCCTCCAGCATGTCCTATTTATTTCAGTGCTGAGGTTCAAGTCTCTCGAGCACGTAGATTGATGGGATTTGGATTTTCTGAGGTGCAGCATGTCCATTAATTCTGGGTTGGACATGGCTTTATACGTCAGGCACAGATCACCTCTGAGCAGGCGGTATGCCACTGAGTAGAGCTGGAGTTTCTTTAACCGGGCAGCATATGGCATCTGTTTGAGCCCTTTGATCCTCTTGGTGAGGTACTTTTGGGGTCTTTCCAGTTGCTGCAGGTGCCTGGTTAGGTACATCCCAAAAGGGGCATTGTACTCAATTATGGGCCTGATGAGGGATGAGTAAAGAGGCATGATGACCTCCCCTGATCTAGATGTGAATCCCTTCATGATTAGGTGGGCTATATAAAATGTTTTTCTAACCACTTTGGCCACATGGTTGTCAAATGAGAGATTGCTATCAACTTGGGTCCCCAGGTGCCTAATTACTTCTTCTGTACTTAATGGATTACCACCTATGTGGTAATTTGTGGGCACTTTGTTTTTGCCAAAGGGGATGACTATACACTTTTGGCGTTTAGCTTGAGGCCATGGCTCTGGCACCAGTTGTCTGTTTCTATGAGGCCCTTTTGGAGGATGCTTGTGTTGGCTGGAGAGTCGATTATAGCGCCCAGTTTGCAGTCATCTGCGAACTTGGTCAGCCACAGTCCTTCTGTGTTGGCCTGTACCTCCGAGAAATATATACCAAACAGGAGAGGTCCCAGGACTGAGCCTTGTGGGACACCACTTGTAACTGGTTTGGAGTCTGACATGGCTCCAGCAATTCTAACCATGTGGGTTCTGTCCTTGAGCCAGTTTGCAACCCATCTAGTGACATAGGGGTTTATATTTAAGCTGGTGAGCTTATCTATAATGCCCGAGTGGGGTACTGTATCGAAGGCTTTTGCGAGGTCCAGGTAGGCTGTGTGGACCACCTTCCCCTCATCAATGGCCTTGGTGGCTGTTTCAAAGAAATCGACCAGGTTTGAGAGGCAGGATCTGCCCTTAACAAAGCCGAACTGGGTAGGATCCAGTGTCTGTAGGTCCCCAATATCTTTTTTTATGAGGTCCATGATGATCCTTTCCATAGCTTTGCAGGCCAAGCTAGTCAGGCTTTTGGGGCAATAGTTTCCAGGATCCGTTGAGGCACCACCTTTGTGGAGAGGGACCACTGTTGCTGTAAGCCACTCTTTGGGTACATATCCTGTGGTAAGGCTGAGATTGAACAGTAGTTTTATGTTTGGGTTTAGCTCTTCTTGGAGTTCATGTAGGACGCAGCCTGGGACACCGTCTGGTCCCATTGATGCTGTGTTTTTGCTTTGGAGAGCGGCTCTTACCTGAGCATCTGAGATGTCAGGGGCAGCACTCTGCTGGGATAGATATTTGCCCTTTTGGTGGGGAGAAGTTTGCGCTGAACCTGTCAGCTAGGATGTTGGCAATGTCTGTGGGTTCGGTGTATTTTTTGTCATTTTGGACTAATTCTGAGCATATCTGGGAATTCCCACCCAGGTTCCTAACATAACTAAAGAAAGCCTTGTGATTATCCTTAGTGTCCTGTGCAATTTTTCTCTCGAAGCTGGCCTTAGACGATTTTATGAATGCTCATAGTTTTTTGCTAACACTGATCAGAGATGCCTTCCCTTTTTGGGATTTTGCTCTATCATGTAGTAGCTTCCTCCTTCTATTGTATAGTTTGTTTATGGCTGGGGTCCACTAGACAGGATGTCTGCCTTTGGAGGATTGGGTCTTGGTTTTATTTGGGATTGCATGATCCATGCATTCCTGAAGGTGTTCATAGAATGCCTTTATAAAGGATTCTGCAGTCTGGGCCGTATTTTCCACAGGCCCGGGGGCTTTGAAGGATTCCACCTCGGTTTTGAGGAGTGTGAAATTTGCTTTAGAGAAGTTTTTCACTGTGGTTTTCTGGGCAGGGGGTGGGGTCGGGATGTGAATATCCAGTGAGATTAGTTTATGGTCTGATCTTACCAGTGAGGGATACACTTCTGGTCTGGAGCATAGAGTCCCCATGTTGGTGATGATTAGGTCCAGTATGTTTTCCCCTCTTGTGGGAGTGGTAACAAGTTGTTCCATAGCATTTGAGTTTATAAATTCTAGGAACCTTTGAGCTAGGGTGTTGGAGCTAGAGTAATGCTCCCAGTCTATGTTTGGGTAGTTGAAGTCACCCAATATAATGGTGTTTGGATAGACCTTCATATTTTCCAGTGTTCTCAGGAAGGCCAAGTGGGGTTCCTGGGTTTGGGAGGGTGGTCTGTAGCAGGCTATAAACTGGAAGGCAGTTTTACCCACTGTTAGTTGCACATGGATAGTCTCTGATGCTTCATGCTGTGCCACCAACCTGGAGGTGTGGGTATCTTTGACGAATATTGATACTCCCCCTCCTTTTCTGATTCGGTCCAAGTTTTGGGGCCAAAAAGCATGGTATGAGGTATAACCTGGTAGTGCTGGGGTGGCTCTCGGGAGCCTTGAACCAGGTTTCTGCTACTGCACAGATATCGATGTTCTCCATGCTAAGGAGAGTTTTGAGTGCATGCATCTTGAGGTTTAGACTTCTGGCATTGAGTAGCATTACTCTTAGTTTCTTATCCCTTGTGATACCTATGGAGGTGGGTTTGTCTTTTGAGCCTTGCCTAAAAAAGGCACTATGGGGGTAGCAAGAGCCTTTGCCAATATCCAAAAGCCCAGGGGCGACAGGTGTAAGCCGTCCCTAGCAAAGCATCGTGGCCTATCGAGCATGTCATCCCAGGCTGACAGGCATTGGATCCTCTTTGAATGACACCAATACTTAAGCCAATTGTTGAAATTGATCATCTTGTCTTCATATTGTGGCATCATTCTTGGTGAGGGTAAGATGCTACTCAAGGTCAGGGTCATACCGGCCTGGGCCACATGCTCAGAGAGCTCCTCTATGTCTCTTTTCATGTAGTCCAGGGAGGTACGTCTCAGGTCATTCACACCAGCATGGACAATGACTGAGTCATATTTGTACTTGCCTTGGAGTGACCTGAGTGCTTGTGTTACGTGGTGGATCCTAGCACCCGACAGGCAGCTTACCGTGACCTTCTCCTTGTTCAGCGTGGTGAGTGGGATGTCAGTGTGCCTGACGATAGTCACCTATTACAAGTGTATCAGGTGTGTTGTTTAGCCTTAAGGGCTGTGACTGTTCGGCACACTGGCGTTGTGAGCTTTGTGTTGCATGTGTTTTGTTTTGGGGTAGCAGTTGCTTGGGTGTCTGCTTTGGAGGTCTCTGCTGCTTAGGCAGATTTTTATTTAGAGCCTCCGAGTATATTTTTGTGTGTTTATGTGCTTGGTTTGCTGACGCGGTAGGTCTATGTGAGACTGGAACTGTAGTGAGTGTGGTTTCCTTCTCCTCCAGACAGGTTTCACCAGTACTGAGTTGAGAGAGCTTAGCCTCCAGTTTGGCTATATGGTTGCATCTCTCACATGTTTTGGAATTTGTTGGGAGGAGGAGAGGGTTGTCTGTGTACATGAGGCAGTTGTAACATTGCCTCAAGATTCCCAGATTCACCAGCTGGACCAGAGAGGAGATTTGACAACTGACCTTTGGACATGCTAGAATAGTATTGGGAATTCCTTTATAATTGAAAAAAAAGGGGCCAATGGGAAACAAGGTACTCAAGGGGAGTTTGTGAGGGTGTAGTGCTTTTAATTTTTTAGTGCTGACATATAATTGCTTTAGTGAGCAAGTGCCAGGTAACTTAAATGCAATGTGTTACAGGTAACAAATGCAAAAATGACAAACAGTAACTTTCTGGGAAATAAGTACAGTAAGCAATGCAGATGTCACTAGAGATCCACAGAAGCGCTGAAAAGCCGTGTTTTAGGTGGAATTAGCATTTCAGGGAAATAACAAGCAAACAAGCATACAAACAAAGCTAGATTCAGCAGGCCTGAATCTAGTCTATGCTACAGCAAACAAGGTGTACCAATTTAGTAAGAAACAGTTCAAATATGCAGGCACTATAAGCCTCTAACCAGAAATTCCCAGCTCAGAAGGGCAGCTTCCAGCCTCTCCTCCCACAAGAGTGCAGACCTCGAACCTTCTTAATGTAAAATAACTGGCCTGAAGCCCAAGTGCTTAAACCAGAACTAATACACTTTTAGAATAACAGACACTGAGCCCTCAATCAGCAGTTCCCAACTTAGAAGGATGTAAGCTACCTGTCCTGCCACCACAGTGCAGGCCACAAACCTTCCTAATGTAAAACAACTGGTCTGAGCCCAAGTGCTTAATCCAAAAGACTTAGAATGATAGCTACACTTTAATCAAGTTACTACCAAGCAGTAATAAATACAATTGAATACTTTAAAGAATGCCTGGATTAGTGCTCAAGTTATACAAACAAAGCTAGATTCAGCAGGCCTGGATCTAGCCTATGCTACAGCAAACAAGGTGTACCAATTTAGTAAGAAGCAGTACAAATATGCAGGCACTATAAACCTTTAACCAGAAATTCCCAGCTCAGAAGGGCAGAGTCCAGCCTCTCCTCCCACAAGAGTGCAGACCATGAACCCACTTAATGTAAAATAACTGGCCTGAAGCCCAAGTGGTTAAACCAGAATTAATACACTTTTAGAATAACAAACACTGAGCCCTCAATCAGCAGTTCTCAACTTAGAAGGATGTAAGCTACCTGTCCTGCCACTACAGTGCAGAGCACAAACCTTCTTAATGTAAAACAACTGGTCTGAAGCCCAAGTGCTTAAACTAAAAGGCTTAGAGTGAGTTACACCAAGCAGTAATAAATACAATTGAGTACTTTTAAGATGACGCAAAAGCAAAATAAAGTAGGAAGAAACACAAATACAGTAAAAGCAGATACATTTTTTTTTTTTTTTTGAGTGAGCAAATGGGATGGGCCCAGGAGGAGTATCCAAGTGCAAATTTACAAGAGGGGCGGGCAGTTTCAAAGCCACCAAGATTAACACCAAGACAAAAACAGGGAGGGTGGGTGGGGACCTACTGAAAAAACAGTCAACTTCTAGCTAGATATTGCTCAATGTAACACAAACAAATTACTTTAAAAAGTGCAGATAAAAGTTACTTAGCTACACTTATGCATTCAAGCTGATATCATGCAGGTCTTAACCGGCCAAAGCTCACAGTTTAAACAGAAGATAATTCACTGTACCACTTGTATAAGACAAAAACTGAATAACAATGAAGGAAACTACTACCCCCACCTATCACTGGCTATGCAGGTTTTTAACAAGCCTTAACTGGAAATACCACATGCACTACTGAAAAAACAGTCAACTTCTAGCTAGATATTGCTCAATGCAACACAAACAAATTACTTTAAAAAGTGCAGATAAAAGTTACTTAGCTACACTTATGCGTTCAAGCTGATATCATGCAGGTCTTAACTGGCCAAAGCTCACAGTTTAAACAGAAGATAATTCACTGTACCACTTGCATAAGACAAAAACTGAATAACAATGAAGGAAACTACTACCCCCACCTATCACTGGCTATGCAGGTTTTTAACAAGCCTTAACTGGAAATACCACATGCACTACTGAAAAAACAGTCAACTTCTAGCTAGATATTGCTCAATGCAACACAAACAAATTACTTTAAAAAGTGCAGATAAAAGTTACTTAGCTACACTTATGCGTTTAAGTTGATATCATGCAGGTCTTAACCCGCCAAAGCTCACAGTTTAAACAGAAGATAATTCACTGTACCACTTGTATAAGACAGAAACTGAATAACAATTAAGGAAACTACTGCCCCCACCTATCACTGGCTATGCAGGTTTATAGCAAGCCTTAACTGAAAATACCACATGCACTACTGAAAAACCAGTCAACTTCTAGCTAGATATTGCTCAATGCAACACAAACAAATTACTTTAAAATGTGCAGATGAAAGTTACTTAGCTACACTTATGCGTTTAAGTTGATATCATGCAGGTCTTAACCTGCCAAAGCTCACAGTTGAAACAGAAGATAATTCACTGTACCACTTGTATAAGACAGAAACGGAATAACAATGAAGGAAACTACTACCCCCACCTATCACTGGCTTTGCAGGTTTTTAACAAGCCTTAACTAGAAATACAACATGCACTACTGAAAAAACAGTCAACTTCTAGCTAGATATTGCTCAATGCAACACAAAGAAATTACTTTAAAAAATGCAGATAAAAGTTGCTTAGCTACACTTATGCGTTTAAGTTGATATCATGCAGGTCTTAACCAGCCAAAGCTCACAGTTTAAACAGAAGATAATTCACTGTACCACTTGTATAAGACAGAAACTGAATAACAATGAAGGAAACTACTACCCCTACCTATCACTGGCTATGCAGGTTTTTAACAAGCCTTAACTGAAAATACCACATGCACTACTGAAAAAACAGTCAACTTCTAGCTAGATATTGCTCAATGCAACACAAACAAATTACTTTAAAAAGTGCAGATAAAAGTTACTTAGCTACACTTATGCGTTCAAGCTGATATCATGCAGGTCTTAACCGGCCAAAGCTCACAGTTTAAACAGAAGATAATTCACTGTACCACTTGTATAAGACAAAAACTGAATAACAATGAAGGAAACTACTACCCCCACCTATCACTGGCTATGCAGGTTTTTAACAAGCCTTAACTGGAAATACCACATGCACTACTGAAAAAACAGTCAACTTCTAGCTAGATATTGCTCAATGCAACACAAACAAATTACTTTAAAAAGTGCAGATAAAAGTTACTTAGCTACACTTATGCGTTCAAGCTGATATTATGCAGGTCTTAACCGGCCAAAGCTCACAGTTTAAACAGAAGATAATTCACTGTACCACTTGTATAAGACAAAAACTGAATAACAATGAAGGAAACTACTACCCCCACCTATCACTGGCTATGCAGGTTTTTAGCAAGCCTTAACTGAAAATACCACATGCACTACTAAAAAAACAGTTAACTTCTAGCTAGATATTGCTCAATGCAACACAAACAAATTACTTTAAAACGTGCAGATAAAAGTTACTTAGCTACACTTATGCGTTCAATTGATATCATGCAGGTCTTAACCGGCCAAAGCTCACAGTTTAAACAGAAGATAATTCACTGTACCACTTGTATAAGACAGAAACTGAATAGCAATGAAGGAAACTACTACCCCCACCTATCACTGGCTATGCAGGTTTTTAACAAGCCTTAACTGAAAATACCACATGCACTACTGAAAAAACAGTCAACTTCTAGCTAGATATTGCTCAATGCAACACAAACAAATTACTTTAAAAAGTGCAGATAAAAGTTATTTAGCTACACTTATGCATTCAAGCTGATATCATGCAGGTCTTAACTGGCCACAGCTGTTTATTCTATTATCTATGCTTCTTTGCATACTAACATTACACGGTACTGTACCACTGTAGAGCTGATGACATATTAAGACTATGCATTTCAATTTCTTTGTAAACTATATTCAGTAATTGTGTCATGCCATATTGGTCTCTCTATTTATTTACACAGAAATGTATAATACTGTAATCTCTCTCTCTCTCTGCTTATTGTTTATTCTTGTGATTCTCACTGATTTGACTAAAACTTACCGTGTATTATCTAAACTTAATAATCCATGAATTGGTCTTTATGTATAGCTGCTTGTCCAAACTGTGTCTAAGCTAGTATTTTAATTTAATTTCTTTGTCCTATTTCTACTGCTGATGTATTGTATTTCAGATGTTCAATGTGGATGTCGAGCCTTTTTCCCCGGGCCTCCACTGTAAAAGGACATGTGTCCAGTTGGACTTTCCCGGTAAAGAAATGTAAAATAAAATAAATAATACTACTATTAGGATCAGTACTATTTTGTTTCCTTAAATGTTATGTTTAATAGTATCTGAACAAAAATCTGAAAAATCTTTGCTTTTAAGATTCAAACTTTTCATAATAAATTGTTCTGAGATATTATGTTTTATTATCATTAAAAAAAGACAATAACAGAGAAACATAATCCTACTTTTTTATCAGAAGTGTCTTTCTATAGGCTAGTATATAAATGATCCTTTTGGTATACTGTAAGCATTTAGAACTATTTAATAACTGGCAGTGGTTTAGAATGTAATTCACTGTCTTTTGCTTATACTCTAATTTGTATTCACTGACATCTTAGCATGTGATTCAAAATATTATGATTATTTACTTTTAGACAGGAAGAAGTAACCTAGACAGCTCTTAGAATTTTTAGAACCCCCCCCCCCCACACGTATCACAAAAGTTCTCATGACTCTAATTAAGCTGCTTCAAACTGGTCCTCATGACAAGGGCTTGCAAATAATCAGTTTATCAGCTACAATTCATGCAAAAACGTTCACAAGTGAATCCAAGCCACCTCTACATTATAAATCAATCCCTCAAACCCTTCCAAACCACAGAAACAACAAAAAACATTTCAAAGCATGTTAAGCACTAAAAGGCTATCATATAGCACTAAAAGGCTATCATATAGCATTATAAAACTGGACCAAAGATCACTCTGCTAGGTAATCCTTTCCAGGATTTATCAATTCTTGTATATTATTATTGAATATTAATATTGTTTAATAATTGTTGAACTGTATTACTGTTATACAATTGTTTTGCTATGTTTCTACTCCTTCTCTTGATATGTAACAAGAGCTACTACCTAACAGCACCAAATGTGCACCTGTATTCTTTTTCTACTCCATGACATGATCACCTATAATGTATACAGTACTGATTCTTATGTACACCATTTATCACTGTCACTCTGTGGAGCTTTTCTCCTCGGGCCTCCGCTGAAAAAGGACCTGTGTCCAGTAGGAATTTCCCGGTAAACAAATATAAATAATAAATAATAATAAAAATAATATTTAAAGAAATAACATTTAATGATTCAGTAAGCACTATTTGTATGATATATTTAATATAAAACAAACTGTCATTTTTTAAAGAAGACATAGTGTATAAACTTTTATTAAAAGAATGACAGTTATGTGTGATCCATTGTGAATGTTACTCTAATTATTTGATAACATTCGAACAATATCTTTTATACATGTAAGAAACTATATTTTTATACTTTGTATATAACATAGCATAACTTTCCTGGGTGCTATTGCATGTCAAGTATACTATCATTAGTACATTACTGGACCATTTTAAGAACCCAGAATGTAACTCAACATGCCTCTTTAGTGTCATTTGTTGCATCTTGTATTATATTTAATAGTATATTACTCAACTATGCCAAGATATCATAAAGTGTGCCACCTAACATAAGTTTCACCGTAATAATGATTAACTTTTAATAAAATGAGTTTAACCTTTTAAACTTTAAATGAAAATAAGTGGCTTTAATTTCATATACAGCTAAAAGAATCAAACTCTAACATTTCAAAAACAGAACTAGTAATCATTTGAAGCATGGAAAGAAATAAATGATTT
This sequence comes from Protopterus annectens, assembly GCF_019279795.1. Lineage (NCBI taxonomy): Eukaryota > Metazoa > Chordata > Ceratodontiformes > Protopteridae > Protopterus > Protopterus annectens. Next base: position 415,404,496 of record NC_056751.1, read on the forward strand.
ACTTTGTAAAAACTAATATTCAGCACCTATTCATAAGTGTTCAAGCACTTCTTTAAATGAATAAGAATTCCTAACCATGAAATACATTGATTTTCATTTGTCCTTCATTTTTTTACTGTTTTTGTCTTTTATTAACCAACCATCTCTTGTTACGTTTCTCTTCAAAGAAGCTGACAGATTCCAGTCCATTTCTTCTGTTTTTCTAGCATTTTTTTCTGTATAAAGTCCATTGCATCTTCCAATGTATTAAAAATCTTCCTTCCTTCTGGAAGGCGAATCCTTATTTTTGTTGGAAACAAGATTTGTGTTTTAATAATGTTTTTCTTTAAGCTTTTAACAAGTGGCACACATGCTTTCCTCTTTGACACTACTAATGTTGAATAGTCATTGTCAAATCTTATAATATTTTCTTTAATTTTAACTGGATATTTAGTCCATGCAGCTTTTAAGACTAAATCCTTATCTTGACTAGAGAAAAATCTTATGATCACTGACCTTGGCGAAGGTGGGTTTTTTTCCAAAGATGAGTTGTAAAGTGATCTATGTGCCCTTTTGATGCCAAAGGAAGAAGCTTCAGGCAGGTTCAAAGTTTTAGGCAGCCAGGTATTAAGGAATTGAATCAAGCTGTCCCCCTCTTCTTTGTCAGGAATCCCATAAATCCTGATGCTATTCCTTCTAGATCTGTTCTCTAAGTTTTCTATTTTTTCTCAGAATAAGTTGTTTTGTTTCAGAATAAATACAGTGTTATTCTCATTTTCAAGTAATCTTCTTTCAAAATCAGACTTTGCCTCGAGATTTATGATGATTGTTGTTTAAGAGATTCACTTGCACTTCAACTTGTTTTTATATTCCTCTTTAACATTCTCCATTTTGCTTTCTAATTTATCTATCTAGACAGATAACTCCATTGATGTTACTTAGTATAGCCTGTATGTCTTTTTTCATTGTACTGTCCTGTACACTGGGCTTAGGGTGCCTCACTCTGAGACAATTAGTTATTTCTAGTTTTCTTGACAGGAAAAAGCAATTAAAAATGCTTCATACTTGTTATTTTTGTATTAAATCTTTTAGCAGATGTTCAACTATAAATCTCTCAATGTTCTATTTGAGTTTTTTTAGTAAAAATCCTGTCAGAGATGTTAAAATGAAACAGAGCTAAAAAAAACAGTGCTATTAACTGCCCACCATCTTTGTCATTCCCCACCACCACCACCACCAAGATGTTTCTAATTCGAACTGAAACATTAAGCAATATCTGCTAAAGGGCACCTACATTGCCTTTGTAGAAGCAACTGTGTTTGCAGTACTGGAAGATATATAGCAGATGCAGCTTGTCATATTCCTTTATTCTGTCTTTGAAATATAGATTCTGAAGGCACATACATATATATATATATATATATATATATATATATAGATAGATAGATATAGATATATGTACTGTGGTAGAACTTTACATAGCACATCAAGCAAAAGCTTACAAATCTTAGGCTAGTATGTCAAAGTTCATCTGCCTTGACATACTTAACTATAGCACTGATGCCCGTTTTCAACAGTAGCATACCTTTCTCTCTCTCCAGCATCCCTTTGTTTTATTTTTATTTATTTTTTCACGATGATATCTTTGTTGGCCAATAGTTCGGGTCTATATCACTTCGTTGAAATGGCAGAAGTTCAAACACCATATGTTCGAACTTCTAACCTCCAAGTGCAAAACCATCGAAGGCTTCGAACAGCAATTTTTTTCCCAGAGAAAAAAAAATCGCTGTTCCAAGAAACACACACACAACACAAGCACACCAAAAAACAGCAATCCACACACATACACTTAAAATCCTACATCTAACCCTACACTAAACTGTACATACACTATTATCTATCCACTTACCTTAACCCAAACCCTAACCCTAAGGTCCATCACTATCGCACACCCACCTCACCTGTGCCCTAACCCTAACATCCACACTATCGCACGCCCACCTCACCTGCACCCTAACCCTTACTCACCTAACACACGCCCTAACCCTAACGTCCACACAATCGCACACTTAACTGAACCTGACCCGTAACTTTCCACCACAGTGCTGAAAATTGCGAAGCCACAGAAACAGCCCACCAAATTCTTTCCCTGGGAAAGAATTTGGTGTTCCGCGGCTTCGCAATAATCAGTTTTCAAACTTCACAGTTCGAACATATGGTGTTCAAACTGCTGAAGTTTTGACAAACTGATAGGAACCCAATAGTTCCTTCATTCCATGTCATCTTTTTATTAAAACGCTTCACATCCTTTGATGGATCAATGTTCCCCATGACTAGTCAATTCCCAATCTGAAGGGCTGCCATCTTTTATTACCAGGTCTGTCCATTTCATTCTAGCAGACTTTCCAATCACTGATATGTCTGTAAGAACAAAGAATAATTTCTTGCATGTCTAATCAAATCATTGGCTTCTTATCTGGTACTGTGTGAAATACCCAGCTAATGTCCTACTAGCCCATATTTAAAGCCTCTTACCAACTGCTTCTCAAAATGTCTGTTAGATTCATCTGGCATGACCTTGCTGCTGTGAATCTATGATGCATTTGGTTCAGTGACCAACTTGCTTTTAAATATCCAAGAAATATCTTCTTCAGTAATGTTTCCATAATATCATCCTATATTTGAGGTCAAACTGGCAAGCCAATATTTTTCATCCTCTGTCCTGCTTTCAGTCTTGTGAAGGGGAACCTTTTCTGCCATGTTTTCATCTTCAAGAACCTTACCATCCTCCTCTGACTTGTTAAAAGTGTTAATGTGTGATATTACCAGTTCTGCCTTCATTTCTCTATTAAGTCTGTAAGGGAGTCCTGTGAGCTGGCTATGCTCTATGCATCTTGCCTTTTTGGAGTTCTTTAAGACTTTTCTCTTGTGAAAGGTCTGGGATCAACTGTCCTACCCCAACACTTCTACTAAATAGATATGATGGATTAGTTTATGAACAAAGGACAAAAGTATTTGTTTATTAGTCCTACTGCTTTTATTGTTTTCTGCATTAATATTCATTTTATTAAGCTTCCTTATCACTCATTTTCACTTTTTTTTGCTTCTTTACTGATATATCAAAGCTTTTATTTCATTTTTTGACTTAACTGGCTATCGTTATCCTTAGTTTGACCTCTTACGTTTTTAAATGACTTTTCTACTTCAGTTGTATCATCTGCATTAAGAGACACAGTTGTCTGTTTCCTCCATCTTTGTATCCTTGTATTTCCAAAATGATATATGTACTACCTAAACTATAATGCTACTTATCTGCAAATCACAGTGATTTTCTTCTACTTTTTTGCACATTTATTTCATACAAAGGTGGATTCATTCTGTAAAAGTAAGTGTTATGGAATCACACTCATCCTCCATACTATTTGACCTAATTTGTCAAAGTCCTGAAGATTAAGAACCTTTGTTTTGTTTACCAATTGTATTTTATTGCAAATGTCAGCTCTCCCCCTGTATTCATTTGGTAACACCAAATTCAAGACAATCCATTTTTGAGTGGGTTTTAATTCTAGCTGTCTGAGCCTCACAAGTTAAGAACATATGTACTGATCCTGCTCTTAGATGTAGTTAAAGCCAAAAAGTTCTTAACTAACATTTTGTATATTAAAATTTTTCATGAGTAGTTTTTCTGATGTCTGTCGTTTAAAATATGCCTTTGATCATTTTTATCTCACTCCACAATACAAAGAAACAGTTCACATGCAGCCCATATGTGAACTGTGCTTCTGCTACCCATTACCAGTGTGATAGGTGTTGCCTTCTTCTACGGTGTATTGTTTTGCTTTTATCCCATCCCCTTATAGTATGGCACTCATTACAAACTTTTTTGGGGAGAAATGAAATGGTCAGGTTCCAAAAACAAGCTATGCTTCATTTTTAAAGCACAGAGAGTTCTTAATACATAAACAAAGTACCTTAAAGCATTTCTTAAAAAAAGCACTAGATAAAATAAAATGAATTGCCTTACTTCTTACATTTCTTAACATTGCATTTCTGCAACTCACATTTAAAAAGCTGGGCAGATCAGATGATAATGGAATTAGCTTCCAAAGCCCAGAACAGGACTTAAATTGAATACTATAAATGAATGATTTGGGATGCAGTCATGCATCAAACATGTTCTTTCAATAGTTTGTAGTTCTGCAAATGTTGGTAACAGCTGCAGTAGTTTTCCCACGTCAGAGTACAATGTGTGTGTTGTAAATAGCTTAACATAAACTAGAACAGCTGGGTCACATTGTAACAGTCAGCCCGGTGAATAAACTCTAAGATATACAAGTACAACATGCCATCAGGGTTACAAGTTCAGAAATTAAAAATTGCAAAAAGGTTAAGAATGGGCTAAAAGCAGCATCACTGTAGCTATAATCCCAACTGACTTCGGCATAACAAAATCATTAGTTTTATTTTGTTGATTAAAGTTGCATCACTTTAATACGACATTCATATTTCATTACAGAAAGGTAATTTCACAAAATCTGACAATCTTCCATTTGCTATAAGCACAAAATATGCAGTTCTCACAGGAATCTTCCAATGTATTGCAGTACATATATATGTGTAATCATGATTTTATGCTAATAAAACAGCAAACGTCTATTAAAAATAGAACAGCAGGCCTCTTGGCTCAGAACATAGTTTGCAGAAGGCAGGTTATTTATAGTTAGTTACAGATGTGTTACAGATGTTGTTAGATAAAAAAACAAAGTAAATTAACATGGTGTATTAACACGCATAGAAAAGTAGTTCATAACAGGTTTTAAAGAACCCTTGGGTCACCAAGTGTGATCATTTGAAGGTGATGTAAAAGTTACACATTCTGCATGTTTTCTGGATTAATTTTCTCATCTGTCTCAAGTGCTCATTTACACCACTTCAGTCCAGTCTGGATTAACTTTCTCTTTCTTCCCTGAGAGTTCATTTACATCAGTCCCATGCAGTACTGAACATGTTCTCTGTTTTCCCAATAAAACTACTAGAAGTCTGTTCCATGTGTTCACTACCCATTGTTCCAAATATATTAATCACTACCCTTTCAATGAAACAGTGTATAATGTAGGCTTTCCACTTCCAGCTTTATTGGTGGTGATTTCTCCTAATATACCTCTCGGCTTTCCAGATTTTCACAGAATGTCTAGATTTTTGCCTGACATTTTGGTCTGTTCCTCATAAAATTTGTGTTTTTTCTGACAAATCGCTGTGGACTGAAGTCACTAAATAATGACAGACATCATAGTTTCAAACTTCATATCATTCAGAAAATGCATCCTAACTCGTGATATGTTATTCTAGCAACTTTCCAATTTTGTAAGAGCAATATTGAAAATTTGTTCCTATTTTTGGGACTTGTCTTGAGAGACAAAAGAGAGACTTTGGAGTGATTAAGTAAAATTTTTCTGCATTTTCTTGCTGCCTTTAGCTAATTCCACCTAAAATGCCAATTTTCTAGAATTTCTGTGATTTAAAAAGCTTGTTTCAGCTACATATTCTACTTATTTTACTGCCTGCACAAAGTCGTTTTTGTGTTTAAATTACCTGTTTAATTGTTGTAGGCTACACACTCAAGTGTGATAGCCATTTCTGTGCATTTAAAGTGTTTTTTGATTGTATCTGCTTTATTTTCTGAAAAAAACAAAAAAACAAAAAAAATACTTGTTTTCCTGCCTTTCTAAGCTAGTATAGTCAAGTTTTCAGGTTAGTGCTGAATTCAGGGCTGTGTTACAAGTTTCTGTGTTTTGCCCATACCTTACTTGGATATAAGGAACTTTCTCTTGTTCACTGTAAGAGAGGGAGCTTTGAGCAGCCTGTCTGTCCCTGAAGGAGTGGTTTCAGCCCCAAAATTAGTAGTTTATTGGCCATTTTGGGCTAATTTCCATCTCTTGGATTTTCCTGATATAAAACCCACATTTTCATGGTTTTGTTCGCCGGGCAGCTAGGGTATAACTATTCCCGGCTCCACAAAGTCTAATCTTCAATTTTTTTCCCTTGGAATTAGACAAACTTTCAACTTAAGCACTCAAACCATTCACTTCTCATCCTGGCACTTGCTCAAAACTCATAGCAAGCACTAATAAACCTTAGCACTGGACCCCCCCCCCCCCAAATTGTAGAGAAGGACAAGGTTCTCTATTCGACCTTACCAGCCAATCAGTAAAACAGTTCACTGTACCTATCCAGGCATGCCCAAAGGGCAGTTTCAGGTGTACTCTCTGGTCCAACTGGTGAATCTGGGCATTTTGAGGCAATGTTACAATTGCCTCATGTACACAGACAACCCACTCCTCCTTCCACCAAACACTAATATATGCAAGAGATGCAATTATACAACCAAATTGGAGGCTAAGCTCTCACAACCAAAGACTGGACCAGGCAGTCAAGAGGAGAAGGGAATTACTTGCAACACACCACAAGTCTCACATAGACCTATGAAACCAGCACCAGCAAAAAAATACACATAAATACAAGAAAACATACTCGGAGGCTCTAAATACAAGAAAACATACTCGGAGGCTCTAAATTAAAATCTGCAAAAGCAACAGAGACCTCCAAAACAGACATCCAAGCAACCTCCACCCCCCAACACAAACCATGAAACACATACTTCGCAAAACCAGTGTGCCACTCAATCACAGCCCTTAAGGCAAAATAACATACCCAACACACTATTAGCCGCCTGTCAGGTGCCAGGATCCACCACATAACACAAGCACTCAGGTCACTCCAGAACAAGTACAAATATGACTCTGTCACTGTCCATGTTGGTGTGAATGACCTGAGCTGTACCTCCCTGGACTACATGAAGAGACATGGAGGAGCTCTCTGATCATGTATCCCAGGCCGGTATAACTCTGACCCCGAGTAGCATCCTGCCCTCACCAAGAATGATACCATGGTATAGAGAAAAAATTATCAATTTCAACAATTGGCTAAGCTTCTGGTGTCATCCAGTGTCTGTCAGCCTGGGATGACATGCTCTACAAGCCACGCTGCTTCACTAGAGACGGCTTGCACCTGTCACCCTTAGGCTTTCGAATACTGGCCTAGGCTCTTGCCACCCCCCCATAGTGCCTTTTTTAAGCAAGGCTCAAAAGACAAACCCACCACCATAAATAGCACAAGTAACAAAAAACTGAGGGTAATGCTACTCAATGCCAGAAGTCTAAACCTCAAAATGCATGCACTCGAGGCACACCTCAGTATGGAGAAAATTGATATATGGGCAGTAACAGAAACCTGATTTAAGGCTCCAGAGAGCACCCCAGCACTACCAGGCAACAACTCATACCATATATTTTGGCCACAAAACTCAGACCGAAATACAAAAGGTGGGGGAGTATCCATATTCATCAAGGATACCCACACCTCCACTAGGGGCTATAATTGACTCACCAGCTGACACAGACATCCTCCAAAAGGGTCTCACTGAGACAGATACCTGGTGTCAAAACCATGGCCTCAAGCTAAATGCCAAAAAGTGCATAGTCATTCCCTTTGGAAAAAACAAAGTACCCACAAACAACCACATAGGTGGTAGCCCCTAAATACAGAAGACATAATAAGGGATCTGTGGACCCAAGTAGATAGTAACCTCTCCTTTGATAATTACATTGCCAAAGTGGTTAGAAAATCCTTCTATGTGGCCCACCTAATCACAAAGAGGTTTGCATCCAGATCGAAAGAGGTCATTGGGCCCCTCTACACATCACTCATCAGACCCATCATAGAGTACAATGCTTCATTTGGGATGTACCTTACAAGACACCTGCAACAACTGGAAAGACCACAGAAGTACCTCACCAAGAGGATCTCTGGCCTCAAGCAGATGCCCTATGCAGCTCGACTGAAGAAACTCCAGCTGTACTCGGTTACATACTGCCTACTCAGAGGTGATCTCTGCCTGACATACAAGGCCATGTCCAACCCAGAATTGATGGACATGCTCCACCTAAAGAAAACCATATCCCCTCTAGCCACATGCTCCAGGGATCTAAGCCTCACCACAACAATAAATAGGATGTGCTGGAGAGATAGATTCCTCTCCCAGAGACTTCCCATGCTCTGGAACAAGATTCCAATCGAAATTAGGCAGAACTCCTCGCTAACACTCTTCAAGAGAAACCTTGAGTGGATGGGAAACATAATATTTACTCCAGGGATTACTTCAATGGCTCTGCTGGACAGAGGTACAGGGAACTAATCTAAGGGGGTGGCGAAAGACAACACATTCTGGCTAGGCTTATAAATGCCTTTGGACAGATTGCCTAGTACCTACGTATGAACCTATGTCCCACCATTAGTTTTGGTTTTGTCCAGATTTCTTCCGTTAAGAGGCTGAGATATGACTTATATTCATATTTTGTTCTGAAACAAGCCGCCATATTTTACCTTATGCTTTTGGTATTTCAGAATGTGTCCTGTCTTATCAGTACTCCCTTAGTTTCACATTATATATATATATATATATATATATATATATATATATATATATATATATATATATATATATTAATAGTTTATTTTTTCCTTCAATGTATTTCTATATAATGTGTTCACTATATTTGTCACTATCATCTGATCTGCCTGAGGTACGGCCTTATGAATCCACAGCCTCCAGAAGTAGACACATCATTAGTAATTTACCCCATTTGTCCTGCTGGTGATACCACTGCCTATACACCACTTCATACTTTTGACTTCTCCCATTTCAAGGTCAATGCCTGGCTGCCACAAATTAATCAGATATAGTAATCTGTTAGCAACTGCCTTGTCTTTAGGTGGTATCCACAAGTTAAATTACTAACTTGTAAATAAGTACACAATGCTTCTGATAGAATATTGGTATTTTCTACTAGAACTTTTACTTCCAGTTATAATATAATTCTAGTATAGCTTTATATACAGTCTCTTAACGTTTACTAATTACTTTAAAAATTTAAACTGAAAGTATAATATTTGTTACAAGTCTGGAAATTCTGGTTTAATGTATGATTATATACCTTGCAACCCTTAAATTCTCTGTATAACTTTGCAAGTATTTTCTGATGTAATTCTGTATAATATTTATCAGTATCTTAAACGTTTCTGTTACTTCCTGTACTCTTCTGTATTGTTGCTTTAGTATTAAAATCATGATTAAAAAGTACCCTGGGACAAGTCTACTAACCAAATTAGCAAATGAATTACTAAATAAATGATATCATTCTGATGTGGACCAAAAGGTCTGTCTCTTTCAGGTAAGTGGCATACAGTTTTCAAATCGAGAACATTTTAATTGCAGATGTTTTAGCAAATCTGGTGTTACATTTCTGCAATTAGCATTTATTTTCATCATTTTTGCAGGCTGTATATTGTTGCAGCTAACATGTTTTTAGATAGATATAACAAAAGAATCCCCAAGGCTAGGCAGTTTAGGCTGACCTTGCATAGGTATATTTACTTGTTGATGAGAACAGAGCACTGATCTGAGTAGACCCTTTTCAGGCTCAGTCCATGGTATACAACCATGAGTATAATTCTCTACCAAAACATTCAGGGAAATGTGTATATAACAAGGATATTACAGTGAATATGCAGTCCCAGTTTTGTTACATATTTTGAACTGACCCATGCAGAGTCAGTCTTATTGCAGCAAGCCTAGCTGTAGTGAAGAATAAGCCTGCTTTTTCTGTATATAGTCATACCAAAGGAACATGATGATATCAGTGCAGAGCGTACTGGCATCGGAAAATACAAAAACTCACTGTTGCTCTGCTAGCACGATTAGTCAATAAGTTCTCACAGTGAATAGTATTTAGTTTTAATATAACCATCATAGCTATGCAATAGAAGTACTAATATGGACATCAGCTGAGATATTTGCATGCAGGTGAAATGAAACGTGAGTACCTGCTGCTTTTGTTTATCCTAGTAAGTTGTATTAATAGTGTTCACCCCAGGGATAGCTCTATGCAGCTGAACTATGTATGAAAAGCAGTACTACGTGGAATACTATGACTAATCAAAAAAATGGAAAACTGCATTAATCAAAGCTGTGCATTATCCCAGTAGAGAGCTCCTGGTAAAAAAATGTAAAAGAAAATCTACTTCAGTAGACATGGTTAGAGAAATTACATGTAGCATGTGTGTCTGTGGTGAGGTTTGCCTTCCTGACGGTTCACCACAGGAACAGTTCTGTCTTTGGAAAAAACCTTGATGTGAATATGGATTTGCATCATTCATCTTAATGGTAGCTTCACTGTGAGCTAGGGAGGGGTGTAGGAAAGCCTCTTATTCAAGATTTCAGAGAACACGTAGGCAGGCTGCACATGTTATTGTGCTGCACTCTTCAGATAAACATTTGTCACTGCTTCTTACTAGCCTAAACAATAGCTGCAAGTTTAAACTTCAAGCCTTGTAAAGTCCAGTACTGAATAACCTGACGTATACCACTGAATGGTAAGACATTTCACTAGTTTGCATTACCCTTACACTCAGTTCAGAATGGAAGCTGCTTTCCTTCGCATGCTAATCTCATTTACAGACAGTTTATTCAGGCCCAGTAGATTTGGTAGCTGTTGTGTGCTCTTTTGAGTCACAACAGTGAGAGAAAGTACACATCGGGGGATGGAACTTTTCCTCAGTGGCACACAAGTTTTAGAAGATGCTTCTGGCAGGACTAACTACACTCCTTATGCTAATAGTTTTAAACAGAGAGGAAGAGTGGACTAGAGCCACAAACTGCTATAAAGGACCGGTATTGGCAGAAACTGATAACTGTGCTTTCCATACTGACTAACAAGCAAAATACAGCTGTCATTTAAAAGGAGTCTACCTGATGCACTTATTTCATCTGTACAAGTGTGAATCCTTATTATCCATCTCACAGGAAAGCCCAAATTATCACAGATTTTCTTTTCTAGAGGAAGCTTCATCATAAATACTTGCTGCATACAAAGTGACAGTGTATAACTGGATTTTGTATACATGGCTGGCTTAAAACCAATAATGGGGCATTTAAAATGAGGGCTTAATATCCAAATATTGAGGAAGTAGTATATTCTTGGTATTGGAGCCCTCTTAGAGTAATTAACAGAGATGCACTGACAAAGGGTAGAAGACTTCACACATGATCCCTACAATTCAGAAAGACCTTCACCATGCCCATGCATCATGTTGGCAAAGGCACTTTCCCACACTTATACACACGCACATGCACGTGCATGCAAACACACAAGCAGACAAACACACCCACACTCCCCCCCAACACACACACACACACACACATTTAGGCACCTGAGTTCTTACACAAACACATCCACCCATCAACAAACAATCCTCCTCACAGTGAATCACACTCACAGGCACACTCACCCTTTCACCCACACACACACTCCAACACAGGCACATGCATGCACACACATACAGGCTATCAATCCCATACCTCCGCCCCTCCCGTGACCACCCAGGCAGACATACTCACATATAAGCATAAGCACACACACACACACACACACACACACACACACACACACCCTCATGCCCACATTTTAACTAAACGTACCTGCACCACAACTTCTTCCATAGGACTAAATTGGTGACCAGTGTCTTTTGACTGCATTCACTTTCTAATCCAACAGTGAAAGTTTACGCAGCACCACTTAACAATGTGAACTAGAAGCCACTGGCATTTCCAGGGAAGAGCACGAGGCTAATTAGCATTAGCTGCTTTGAAAGATTCTGGCATTAACATGCAGCTGTGATTGTAGGATCACCCCAATATGAGGCTCCTGTTAGTGGGAAACCTCAGCTGTAGGGCAGTCTAAGACTCAGAAAGGCTTACCGTGAGTGAGAAAATTGACTTAAGGCTTCCCCTCATGGTCAGTTTTTCTCAATCATAGGGAATGTCTTAAGAAGTGGCAGAAATAAATCCTTGTTACATTATCACCAACTTAGCTTGTGTAACCAACTGTAGTTCCAAAATATTGAAAACTAATACCCGAGTTCATGGAAAAACAATTCACCTACAATTAGTGTGCTGACAAATAAAGGGTCAGAAAACACTGTCTCCCATGTTAAATAGTGTAAGTATAGGAGAAAAATGTTTTTGGCTAAGCTTGCTGTGATCCGGGAGTTCATTTTCTTCAAAATGAGCACACTCACAATTAGCTAAATTAATTCCAGGGAGTGATCTGCTTTACACAAAAAAAATATGTTTTATTGTTTTTATTGTTTGCAAGTGCCTGATTGTTGATTCTGTGGATGTCAGATAATTAGATGTTGACATATGCCTTAGTTCAAAGCAATACTATCACACTGTATTACCAAAGCTGATGTTAAACGAGCTTTACTGAAATTCTTTAGGGAGAAAGCTCCTGGACCAGGTGGACTAAACATGGAATTATGTATTACTTTAAAAGATTTATTTAACTTACCTCTTTATAATCTCTTCTACCATTTTCAGATGACCAAATCTATTAATATATCTTCTTCTGTTTCCACAATAACAATTTTACCCATACCAGGTAAAGATCCAACATACCCCAACACTACAGACCAATATCTCTAATCAATATAGATGTTAAAATATATTGCCAAATACAATCCCAGGAAGTAACAGTCCACTCACCTTGGTGAATCAAAACACAATAAAATGATTCCAAGTACAAGGGTGTAGTCTAAGCACAGTAAAGTTTATTCCACCATTCATTAAAATTCCACAGCAAAGGTAAAAATCTCCAAAAACCAACAGTGAAGTAAGCGCTTTCGTCTGTAAACATACCAGACTTTATCAAACTGTTGTGTTTCCCTCCTCTTTGCACTTATATACACTTGTGTACTTAATTAATAGCCAATTAACATTTAAAAATACAGTTCTTTGAAAATAAAAATGTGTGTACACATATTCAAGAACTGTGTTAGCAGGATTGCAATATATGTAAAATTTGTTACCCAGAAGAATAGTGTTTACTTCACTGTTTTGATTCACCAAGGTGAGCGGACTGTTAGTTCCTGGGATTGTGTTTCTCAAGGTTTTTTTTTTATTTACAATCCTGGTGCTCGAGTACTTTGCAGTATATTGCAAAATACCTTTACATCAGCTAGGAACAATCCTTTCAGAAATAATTCTAAATATCCAGGCTGGTTTTATTAGCAATTAAAGCAGTGGAGATCATGTAAGCACCCTCATCCTGTATTCCAAGATCTAAAAAAATTGTACCTGATCTTTTCTGTGCTGTCATTGTGGACTTTGAAAAAGCTCTCAATTCAATACAATGGCTGTATATTTGGCTGGTTATGCATAAATTATATTTCCCATCATTAACTCTGTGAAGGTTATGTACAATGACCCAAAAGCTTGCCTTCTCACCAATCTGCTGTTACCTGCTCTAGTCTACAGGGGTGTTTCCTCTTCCTGGCACTTTTTTTCCTTACAACTGAGGCTTTGAATAGACTTCTTAATACAGCTTCTACAATATTAGCCTGGTCCCTGCATAATGCCAATACAGCTGCCTTGATGTTTGCAGATGAGTGTGTCATACTTATCCAGAATCCTCTGCAGGATCTTTAAGTGATCTGTGAAATCTTGACCACATTTAGGGAACTTTGAGGTCCAGAAATGAATAACTCCAAAACCGAAATCTTTCCATTTAACATAGCAACCAAAATGCTGTGTCATACTGCTAATTATTTACCATTTAAAAGGAGCAGGCTATACCTTGATATCTGGGAATTAAACTTCACTCAGATATTCAAGAGATGGTTAGGGTAATATATCGGATAAAGTTTTTGTACTGGCCCATGCTTGACACTGATTGCACTTATCATTTATAGGTCATATTGTGGCCATCAAAATTATGAACTCCCCCTTGTTGTTTTATTTATTCAGAAATCTTCCTACTCCATCTTCCCACTTATATCTAAAGAAAATTGTTAAATTACTTCATATATTTATTTGGAATGGTGAACAAAAGACAGTGACTCAACCAATTCAAAAAGCTCTCACCCAAGATTCTTTGTTGGAAATCCCAGATTAGGGTAGATATGCAAGAGCCTTTACACTGTCTTTATTTTCTCTTAACTACATTGCTTTACCCTGATGGCAAAAACAGAAACTTAAATTCTGAAGTCATTTTTCCCATGGGCTTTGAGATGGTATCCTAAAACCCTCTGCAAATATTGTAGAATTTGGTACTCTATGTTTCTGTCACAAATTCTGCTCTTAAATCTCTGGCTACAATTATAAACTGCCTGACAATATGGGGATCTGCAGTCTCCCTTTGGGGTAGTTTTAATATATTTTCGATAGCTCCAAAATGGTTATCCACACATGGGGCAACTTGGGCCTTAGATGATTGGCATTTCTTATGGCAGTTATAAATGAAAGGCTTGTTTTAAATAGTTTTGGAGTTTTACAGAAATGTGGAATTTACCCAAAACTGATTTCTGGAAATGCCCAAGAATAAGTCACATGGCTGCTAAGTCTTCATTTGCAGTCCATGTGCCACAGTCATCTCACCTCATCATAAATTAATCAGATTTTGGGCACAAAGTTAAGATACTATCATCTTCTTATAAAGCTTCTAAGTTGTATCATTACTGCTGATTTCAGAGCAAATACCTGACACTGCTATTTATTGGTTTCTCTTCTAAAATAGTCACCTTTCTGACAGTGAGGCTAACGCCTTTTTTTTTGTTAATCAGCAGTCTTATAGCCTATACTTATGCTTTTGAGAAACAAATTTTACTTATGCATAACAACTATTGAGATCAAGCTACTGCGGTCATTAAGTGATTATCTTACAAGACTCCCCTGTCAGGCTTGTGGGGTGATCAGACCCACCACAGACCACAAACTTTGGGATTGTCTCCGAGACCTTAATCTGTGAACTAGCTCCACTCAATGGCTTAATACATTTTTTAAACACCTACTCTCCTGTACCAAAATAGTTATGTGGGCTGGCAACCAGCATTATTTCTTTAAAAACTTATATTTGTTTTCCTGCTTGGTATGCATACACAAAGCAGACTATAGCTCTCAACCTTCCATTGCGAAAATGAGGAACACTCGTCTTCATAACGTGGAACAAATGGGCAAAATGTGGAACACATACTAATGGCTTACTAACAACTTCAACTAGGAAGGTCATAGGATGGTTGAAATATGCTGGTTTTACTTATAAAGAAGATCCTTTAATGAATTAATATGATTAATTTCAATTTACCATGGATTTCACTGAAAAAAATTCCTAATATTGAATGTGTGACTGACTCTTTCAATGTGGAACTTTGAGGAATTTTGAGGAACATGAACTTTTTAAGACCCCAAATGAGGTACGTTCCTCGTAAAGAGGTACACTTGAGAGGTATTAAGCAGATCACACTTTGGCACCCACAATTTGACAATCTAGCCTGGAGACTTACTTAAAGATGTTAGCATTCTCTGAACAAATGGGGAGACAGAAAGATTAGTTAAGCTTGTTTTTCTGTTTTGTATTTTGATTCACCTGAAGTGTGTGTGTATGTGTGTGTGTGTGTGTGTGTGTGTGTGTGTGTGTGTGTGTGTGTGTGTGTGTGTGTGTGTGTGTGTGTGTGTGTGTGTGTGTGTGAATACATTTTTATTTTGCTTTTTGCTTTTTTTTTTGCAGGCACAAGTGTGAAATGCAGTGTATTAGGGCTACAACCGTTTATCTAGCACTTAGTGCAGATGAGTAAAGGTACTTCCTTTAATACATGGTTTGATTCTCTCAGCCTTCATTTGTTTTTAAGTGACTCTGCCAAGTTACTTCACCAGACAGTACTCCTGGAATGCTTCTGAAAAGTGACTGTTGTGTCCCGTGGACTGCCCCAGACCTCAGACTGTTTGCAAATGCATTGCACATGTGTCTTTTGAATTCCTGCAACCTTCCCATAGAAACGAGTTAGTAATTCATAATATGCTGTTTGAGTATGGATTTTAGCATATCTCTTGTAGCTTAATAGTTTGCCCGATGCATCTTCATTAAATGCAAGTTTCAAGTAAAGAGAAGTTTATTGTTCTTATGTTGTTTGTTCTCAATGTGAGAGTGTTTTATTTTATTTAGAAAATGCCGGTCCATTTTTTTGAAAATTTCAAATAAAAAATTTAAATGAAACCCAAATGCCTAAAGTAATTATAGAAGTAAGAAAGAAAATAGTATGTGCAATGGCAGGTCTGAATAGCATTTATGCTAATAGGGGAGAGACCGCTAAGTAATGACAAATGGATCATATGAGATATGAACTATATATATATATATATATATATATATATATATATATATATATATGTATGATATGAGATATGAAGTATAACTGGCAGGGGCCAGATTAATTACCCGGTATAGGGTTCCATTTACCCATGGTATTACTCTGTTGGCTCTGAAGGTATATACTGCAAACATGCAGCATTATTAACCATCTGAGTAGGTGTCAGACCTGTTCTGAGTGATGTCAAATGGGATAGTTATTCCTGATAACCCAGAAGACATAGGGAGGTCAAAAAGGAGATGTAGGTGTCCTTCAAGCATTTAAGCCCCTCCCAAAAAAATGTATGTTGTATGTAGTAATATTTCTGATTTTGTACAGCTTGTGGATTGTTAAACAAAAGTTGCAGAAGCAGTTATATCATCTGTAATTGCTTTACTTTATTCATTACACTAAAAAAATGGTTAAGGGGTTGGTATAATGGTTAAGGTGTCAACTTTACAGACATAAGGTACAGAGCTTGATTCTTACCTTTTGTCACAGTCTGGTTATTGGCTACACATGTAATAGTCTTACCTAAGAACCTAATTCATTAATAGACCTGGATAGTGTAATACAGTCTAAATAACACAAATACTTGCGAGAGATGCAGCTATTTAGCCAAACTGGAGGCTGAGCTCTCTCAACTCAGGACTGGCAAGACCAGACAGGAGGAGAAGGCAACTACACACACCACAAAACCAGCCTCACATAATGCTACCACTCCACTGAATCAAACACATAAACACACAAAGACATACTCGGAGGCTCTGAGTAAAAATTTACCTAAACAGCAGAGGCCTCCAAAGCAGACACCCAAACAACTGCTACCTCAAGACACCCCACAAGCAACACATAAACCACAAAAGCAGTGTGCAAAGCAGTCACAGCCCTTAAGGCCAAATACAACACCAAACATACTTGTCATAGGTGACTCCATAGTCAGACACACTGACGTCCCACTCACCAGGCTGAACAAGGAGAGGGTCACAGTAAGCTGCCTATCGGGCTAGAATCCGCCACATAACACAAGCACTCGGGTCACTCCATGGCAAGTACAAATATGACACAGTCATTGTCCATGCTGGTGTGAACAACCTGAGACGTACCTCCCTGGACTACATGAAAAGAGACATAGAGGAGCTCTCTGATTATGTAGCCCAGGCAGGTATGACCCTAACCCTGAGCAGTATCCTTCCTTCACCAAGAATGATGCCACAATATAGAGACAAGATGATCAGCTTTAACAATTGGCTTAATGTTTGGTGTCATTCAAAGGGGATCCAGTGTCTGTCTGCCTGGGATGACATGCTTGACAAGCCACGCTGCTTCGCAAGGGACGGCTTGCACCTGTCACCCCTGGGATTCCGGATATTGGCTAAGGCTCTTGCCACCCCATAGTGCCTTTTTAGGCAAGGCTCAAATTCTAAACCTACCACCCTAGAAAACAAAAATGGGAAGAAACTGAGGGTAATGCTGCTCAATGCCAGAAGTCTAAATCTCAAAATGCACGCACTCGAGGCCCTTCTCAGTATGGAGAACATCGATGTCTGTGCTGTAACTGAAACCTGGTTCAAGGCTCCTGAGAGCACCCCGGCACTATTAGGTTTTACCTCATATCATGCGTTCCGGCCCCAAAACCCGGACCACACCACAAAAGGAGGGGTGTATCCATATTCATAAAGGATACTCACACCTCCAGGTTGGTGGCAACGCAAGCTCGGAAACCATCCAGGTGCAACTAACCATAGGCAAAACTGCTCTACAAATTGTAGCATGCTACAGGCCACCCTCTCAAACTCAGGAACCCCACACAGCCTTCCTGAAGACACTGGAGGGTATAAATGTATCTCCAAACACCATCATATTGGGAGACTTCAACTACCCGAATATAGACTGGGAACATTACTCAAGCCCTAACTTTCTAGCCCAACGGTTCCTGGAGTTCATAAATTCAAATGCCATGGAACAGCTAGTCACTGTTCCCACGAGAGGAGAAAATATACTAGATCTCATTGTCACAAACATGGGGACAAAATGCTCCACACCGAAGTATATCCCTCATTGGTGAGATCTGATCATAAACTAATCTCACTGGAAATCCACATCCGCCCCACCCCAAGCAAAAAGACCATAGTGAAGAACTTCTCTAAAGCAAACTTCACACTACTCAAGACTGGTGTGGTATCCTTCAAGGCCCCTGAGCCAGAGGAAACCACAACCCAAGCTGCGGAAGCCCTTACAAATGCCTTCTATGAACACCTCCAGGACTGCATGGATCAGGCAATCCCAAATAAAACCAAGACTCTTTCCACAAAGGGCAAACGTCCAGTCTGGTGGACCCCAGCCATTAACAAACTTTACAATAAGAGGAGAAAGCTATTACATGATAGAACAAAATCCATAAAAGGAAGTCACCCTGATCATTATTAGTAAAAAATACGAGCACTCATAAAATCAACTAAGGCCAATTTTGAGAGAAAAATTGCCATGGATTCAAAGGACAATCATAAGGCCTTTTTCAGCTATGTTAGGAACCTGGGTGGAAACTCCCAGATATGCTCAGAATTAGTCCAAAATGATACAAAATCACTGAACCCACAGACATTGCCAACATACTGGCAGACAGGTTCAGTGCAAACTTCACCCCTCTCCCCTAAAGGAGAGATAACTATCCCAGCCAAGTGTAGCCTCCCGGACATCTCAAATGCGCAGGTGAAAGCTGCTCTCTCTAAAGCTAAAAACACAGCATCAATGGGACCGGATGGTGTCCCCGGCTGTGTGCTACACGAGCTAAATGAGGAATTAAACCCGCACATAAGGCAGCTGTTTAATCTCAGCCTTACCACAGGATACGTGCCCAAGGAGTGGCGACGGCAACTGTGGTCCCACTCCACAAAGGCGGTGCCTCTACGGACCCTGGTAATTACCGCCCCATAAGCTTAACAAGTCTAGTCTGCAAAGCTATGGAGAGGATCATAATGGAGCTCATAAACAAAGATATAGGGGACTTGCAGACATTGGACCCGACCCAGTTTGGCTTTGTCAAGGGAAGATCATGCCTTTTGAACTTGGTTGACTTCTTGAAACAGTCACCAAGGCCATTGATGAGGAAAGGCAGTCCATACAGCCTACCTTGACCTTGCAAAGGCTTCGACACAATACCCCACTCGGGTATTGTAGAAAAACTTACCAGCTTAAATGTAAACCCATATGTCACAAGATGGGTTGCAAACTGGCTTAAGGACAGAACCCACAGGGTTAGAGTTGCTGGCGCTGTGTCAGACTCCAAGCCGGTCACAAGTGGTGTCCCACAGGGCTCGGTCCTTGGCCCCTATTGTTTGGCATCTACTTCTCAGAAGTACAGGCCAACATGGGAGGACTTTGGCTGACAAAGTTTGCAGACGACTGCAAACTGGGCGCCATAGTGGAAAGTGCATCGGACACGGATATCCTTCAGAAGGGACTCACGGAAACAGATAGCTGGTGCCAGAGCCATGGCCTGAAGTTAAACGCCAAAAATGTATAGTCATACCCTTCGGGAAAAACAAGGTAACCCCAAGCTACCATATAGGTGGCAATCCACTAAGCACAGAAGAGGTTATCAGGGACCTGGGGACCCAGGTTGACAGTGGCCTTTCTTTTGACACTCACATTGCTAAAGTGGTTAGAAAGACCTTCTACATTGCCCACCTGATCATGAAGGGATTCACATCCAGATCTAGTGAGGTCATTGTTCCCCTGTACTCTTCACTTATCAGACCAATGATCGAGTACAATGCCCCATTCGGGATGTATCTCACCCGACATCTGCAGCAATTGGAGAGACCCCAAAAGTTCCTCACCAAAAGGATAAAGGGACTCCAAAATCTGTCATATGCTGCCAGATTGAAGAAACTCCAGCTCTATTCAGTCGCATACCATCTGCTCAGAGGTGACATGTGCCTGACATACAAGGCCATGTCCAACCCGGAATTAATGGACATGCTCCACCTCAAAAATCCAAATCCACCAAAACCACTAGAGCAAGCGACTTAAACCTTAGCACGGATATAAATAGGACGTGCTGGAGGGATAGATTTATCACTCAGAGACTCCCTATGCTGTGGAATAAAATCCCGGTCCATGTGAGGCAGAGCACCTCGCTGACTCTGTTCAAGAGAAATCTAGACCTGTGGATGGGAGATCGTAGGTTTACCCCAGGAATCATCTCTGTGTCACTGCTGGACAGAGGCACAACAAACTAATGGGCACAGTATTTTTTCATATAAGGGGTGGCGTAAGCCACAATAATTTGGGCTAGGCTTATAAATGCCTTAGGGCAGATAGCCTAGTATAAACCTATGAACCTATGAACCTATGAACCTAAATATGTTGCATTTTAGTAATATATTTTTGCAGTACCTTATTTACAACCTCCAGAAACTGCAATGGGGTTGACATTTGTCAGGTCACATAGTTTGCATTATTTGGAGTGATGATCAGAACCATATGATCTTCAGCATCCATTATATAGTCATTGTTGCATATTACTGTGATGCAGTCTTCTCTACAAGATTGAATTGTAAAGGATTTCAGCATTTAGTTAAAAACTGGTACTCTGGCAGTTAGTGCAGAAGACTAAAGCTCTGACTTGTTAGTGAATTGCTTTCCATGGCAAGGGTATAAGATTTGAATCTTCCTGCCTGCATTTACCTACTGTGTGACAGTGAGTGAGTCATTTAACCAGACAGTGCTTTGGAGCAATTGGGAATTTAGGCTCCTTAATGGTCTTCATGACTGCATGTCTAGTAACTATGGACCTGTTCTCATTCTTTGCAAGACATTCCATATTACATACCTGATCTAGTTCAAGAAATGTTATAGAGATATCACCAGCACACCAACTTTTAATGTAACATAGGCAATTTATTCTTCAAGGGGACAGCAAGCACTGCATTTGTAGATGAAGCACTGAAATGTATAGTCATTTGTCAGCAGCAACCTCTGCATTAGTAATAGTTCTCTTTAATGTGGAATTATTGAGATGACTTTTACTTCTGCAGACATTGTGCATATTGACTTAGCATACGTTATCAGATGGTTACTAGTTTTTATGGTCTCACAAATATATTTAAATTGCTCTACACATGGCTGGATCTTATAGTATGATGCTAGTCATTGTTATACAATTTTATGTAGTTTGTCCAAAGCTGCCAATAAAGAATGTGTAATGTAATTCTTTATACCAGTAATGGATAAATGCATTTGATAAAGTGGCCGTAACTGCAAGGTGGTGGTGGTGGGGTGGCTCTCTGTGCACAAAAGTACCTTATGCTCTTATCTGGTCATTTGTAAACAGTCTTCAATATGGCTTTATTGTTTGTGTGTGTGTGTGTGTGTGTGTGTGTGTGTGTGTGTGTGTGTGTGTGTGTGTGTGTGTGAACTAAGCTGGAAAACTTTAGTTACTGTGTGTGTGTGTATGTGTGTGTGTGTGTGTGTGTGTGTGTGTGTGTGTGTGTGTGTGTGAACTAAGCTGGAAAACTTTAGTTACTGTGTGTTTGTGTGAAACAAATTTGAAATATGTTGCTTTGGTCATTATTATTGTTGTCATTTTTGAAACAGATATCTGAAAAGGATATAGTCAACAATGTAGCTATAATTGATGGGTTTGGAGAGATGCAAGATGAGCATGAATGACTGCTGCCTTTTACCGTTCTGTGATGAACTGTGAGGCTGTACACAAGCATACGGTGCGGGAAGGAAAAAATGACACAAAAAGAACATTAGTAAGCTGCAGGGAGTGGCTTACAGAGACAGCAACAAAGAAGGGGCATAATAATGCAAAAAAAAAAAAAAGATAAGGAAAAAAGTGGAAGAAGAAGAAAAGATGATAGATTTCAAAAGGAAGCAATAAAGAATTAGGGTCAAGGAAGAAAAATGGAAGGGATGCTGGGGCAGCACCAGAGGAAAAAATTGGTATACAAAGAGTAAGGGGAGAGAAGAGGGGTTGATGGATACGAGAAGGACACGGGGGTATTCTAATGGTAAAAGTCAAAAACAAAGGAAGTGTGAAGGCATGAGTGGTGAGGAAAAAGAGAAAGAAAGGATGTAGATAGAACAGCAACCCAGCAGTTATTAAGAAATGAGAACAAGATCAAGAAAGGATGTAAAACAGCAGCCCAACAATTATGTAAAAAAGGATGACTTGAATAAGATAGAATAAAAGGCCTGAGAAAGAGCAAGGCATAGAGAAGGGTGGAAGGAGAGATATTGCCAGGTGTTAGGATATAAGGCACAGTATTGCTCAGTCTTTGATAGAATAAAGATGTGAGTAGTTTGTGCCAGATGTTAAGGAACACAGAGAAGAATGTATGGAAATTGACAGAGCTTGCAGATGCAGTCATAAAGGTTAAGCAGGGTTAGTGGATTCTAGGATGAAGTTGAGGAAAATGCTAATGAAGAATTTGGTGGAGGGGAGGTGCTAGGTAAAGGTTAGAGCAAGAACAAAATTTAATGGAAGATCAGAGAAGAGCTTAGGCAAAGGAGAAAAGCAAACATTCCAAAAAACACGGCTGGACACTGCTAAGTCTTCCAAATCTTCCAAATTTATTAAAACACCAGAATACAAAATATCGGAAGAGCACTTCCGGGTAACAACCCTTCTTCAGATAAAACATCTCACTCCATTGAAAATATTTAAAAAACTCATTATCCAATGAGAAACTAGTAAAAAACCCACCTATTTCTAAGGGCGGGTTTCATAGGAACTACATCATTAAGTCCTGGGCTCCTATGTGCCATTAACTCTATAATCCATTTTGATTCAGCTAACTCTGTTAGCTGCTTAATGTCACCCCCTCTGTTACCCAACTTTACATTGACAATGGCCCTAAATTTAAAACTATGTGCTGGATTCTATTCTAAATGTCTAAACAAGGCGTTGTGTGTGTCTCTGTTCCTGATAGACGAGAGGTGCTGTAATATCCTCACCTTGAACATGCAATTAGTCTTGCCCACATAATAACTTGGACAAGACACACACTCCGCCAAGTAGACAAGATCAGTTGTTCTACATGTGGCCCTCGCCTTCAAATTAAACATCATGCCTGTTACTGGATGTTTATATGTTGTTGCCTTATTAATGTAACTGCATGCTTTACAAATCCCACAGGGTACAGTCCTCACAGCTTCTATGGCATTTCTCCTAGTGATGTTTGTCTTTTCTCTACATAATAGGTCCTTCAAGTTCTTATTTCTCTTGTATCTAAACCGAGGACAATCACCTACTATATCCCTTAAATTAACATCACTGGTCAGAATGTTCCAGTTCCTGTGGATAATGTCACAGACATCTTTAACATTACTACCATAAGTCAACATTAAACCTAAATCCCCCTGTGTGGTCATATCACGTACATTATGATTTTGTTGTTGTTGATCCCTTGCCCTACCCAACCATGGTTTATACATGTTCTTCCTGAAACCTTTACTGTTATCCACTACCTTAACAACTAATTGCCCATCATAGCCCCTTGCTCGAAAACAATCCCTGAGCTTAATAACTTCTTCTTCAAACCTTGTGTCCTCCTTGCTAATCCTGGAGGCTCTGCTGACCTGTCCCTGTATGATATTAGGGAAGGTATAGTGAGGGAGCATATTGTCAAACGACAGTAGAGTGTTTTTCCAGCAATCCTTCCTATACAAACATGACGAGAACCCCTCCTCTGTCTGTATAACCCTCACATCCAAAAAATCCATTTCAGTATATGAGCTGTTAACTGTAAACCTCAAAAAAGTGGTCGTAGAGTGTAGGTAGGACACAAAAGTTTCCAATAGTCTGCTATCCCCACTCCACAAAATAAAAATATCATCTAGAAAACGCACATACATATTTATGTAATGCCTCCATCTTTCATTCCTTAAAACAGTATTCCTCTCCCAGTAGGACAGAACAAGATTAGCATAAGTATTAGCACAGGGGGTGCCCATGGCTATCCCCTGTGCTTGCCTATATGCCTGCTGCACACCCATAAAGACATTATTGTCCAAAACAAGTGTCAGCATGTTCTTTATGAGTTCTATCCTCTCTGGAGTCACATTCATATCTTGCAGAAGCTCTCCAATGGCATATAAGCCATAGTCATTGCTGATAACGGTGAACAAACTATGTAGATCTAAAGTCACCATTAAAAATCTATCCAAAGTCTGAGCCCGACCAACCTCCCCTAGGATTTTCAGAAAATGACCAGTGTCTGATAAAACATTGTCCAACTTTGCAATGTAAGGTTTAAGCACAGTTTCCAACCAAATGGAAATGTTTTCAGTAACCCAACCCCTACCAGACACAATAGGTCTGAGGGGTGGGTCTGATGTGGACTTGTGTATTTTAGGCAAAGCCTTAAAAATTGGTGTAACAGGTTTCTCTATCCACAGAAACTGAAACAAATCATTATCTATCTGCAAGTTATTCAATAAAAATTGTAAGCGATTGTGTACCCTATCAACGACCTGTTTCACACCTAGTGGATTAATCAAAATATAAGTACTGTCGTCAGATAACAAATCCCCCAGTCTGTTATTGTACCAAGCGGTGTCAAGCACCACTACTACTCCCCCCTTGTCTGCCATCTTAATCATTAAATCAACATTATTACTGAGATCCTGTAAAGCTCTTCTCTGTGTCTGTGTCAGATTATAATATTTACTGTATCCCCCTTCCTGAAAGTACTTCAGTAAATCCTGTTCACAGCCATTGATAAAAAGATTCATGGCTGGAGAAAACATTGGAACAAAACAGCTAGGTTGTCTCAATCTTAAACTACTCAAATTGCTCCCACCAAAAATCTGCTTCAGTGCCACATTGCGACAATAAATCATCAAATCCATAATTATCTCGTTATAAACACAGGCCTTACTAGGCACAAATGTTAAACCTTTATTTAAAATAAAAAGCTCATCTTCAGATAATCTGTAAGATGATAAATTAAAAACAATACCATTGTCCATAGTAAAAGTCAGTCCAGGGTCTTCCTCCGTTTGCTCGTTTCCCTGTCCTCGCTCTGAGATCGTTTCCACGCTCCTTTCTTCTTGACTGGAGCTGGCAACATGTCCCAAAAACGTATTTGACCCTGTGTGTATTTAGGTCTGGCTCCAGTCCTGACACCTCCTGGATCAGAGCAAGCCAGCAGTGAATCATCAGAGGCTGTCTCCGCCGAGCTGACGGTCACAGTGGGTGTTGAAATTTGAACAGGCTCTACAGCTCGAGAAACAGAAGCTGTATTCAGAGCTGAGGCTGGTGTCTCCAGACCAATGTCGGAGCTTACAGTACTACAAGTCGATGAAACCAACCCCTGCCCAGGTGAAATGGAAGATGCACTGTCCTTAACTATTGCTATCGTCGTGGTAGAAGGCTCTAACAAAATAGCAGTAGCAGGTTCCTTTACTACCGCTGACACCGTAGCCGGGCTTACACAATCTATGGCAGCTGCTGATGCCGTACCCGAACGTTCACACCAACCACTCCCCTCCTGTTGATGTAGAGCCGGTCTCTTGGCTCCTCTACCTTCACCAATAAGCGACTGATGTTTGATCTTGGGCCAAACAAAAATATTACCTCTCGAAAAATCCTCGTAGTCCCTTCTTAGTTTTCCAATTTTCTGCATCCGTAGCTTCTCTTCACTATCAGACAGCGTGCAGTACAATTGCTCTACGCGTGCCTTGTTTTTGACATCCGTATATTCAGTCTCCAACCTATTCTGTAGCAACTCCACATCACTCTTTAACTCCGCAACCTCAGAAGCAAAAAAGCCATTAATAAGCTCCATATATTGGTAGCTTGTGCGTATGTTTAAAGACTGCCATTTAGCCAGTAGCTCGGGGTAACGGTCTCCCTGGGTAGGCATACAAAGGATCCTCATCCCCCGAGGTACAATTCCATATTCAAGACACGCTTCAAGGTGGAAAGTCTGCCACTGCAGACGTTGTAGTCTACCCACCTTGTAGCTAAAGTCCCGCAGCAGATTATCAAAGTTTTTATCAGTAGCCATAGGAACATTGCTACCAACATGTCTCTCCTTCTGTATGTTGAAATCCAAACCAAGCAATGGATTATCCTGAAGTGTAAAGCAATTAGTATTCCTGCCTTTAGCTTGAGATCCAACTCGTCGCTGAGTAAATGGATTATTTAAAACATTATCTGGCAACATTTTCTCCATAGCATGCAGGGCACAAATGAATACAACGAAGAACAAATGTCCAAAATATATCCAAAAATGTTCTGTGCCTCGCTAAAGTCCAACCAAGCCAAACCAAGCAATGAAACAGTCCAAAAAACACGGCTGGACACTGCTAAGTCTTCCAAATCTTCCAAATTTATTAAAACACCAGAATACAAAATATCGGAGGAGCGCTTTCGGGTAACAACCCTTCTTCAGATAAAACATCTCACTCCATTGAAAATATTTAAAAGACTCATTATCCAATGAGAAACTAGTAAAAAACCCGCCTATTTCTAAGGGCGGGTTTCATAGGAACTACATCATTAAGTCCTGGGCTCCTATGTGCCATTAACTCTATAATCCATTTTGATTCAGCTAACTCTGTTAGCTGCTTAATGTCACCCCCTCTGTTACCCAACTTTACATTGACAATGGCCCTAAATTTAAAACTATGTGCTGGATTCTCTTTTAAATGTCTAAACAAGGCGTTGTGTGTGTCACTGTTCCTGATAGACGAGAGGTGCTGTAATATCCTCACCTTGAACATGCAATTAGTCTTGCCCACATAATAACTTGGACAAGACACACACTCCGCCAAGTAGACAAGATCAGTTGTTCTACATGTGGCCCTCACCTTCAGATTAAATAAACATCATGCCTGTTACTGGATGTTTATATGTTGTTGCCTTATTAATGTAACTGCATGTGTTACAAATCCCACAGGGTACAGTCCCCACAGCATCTATGGCATTTCTCCTAGTGGTGTTTGTCTTTTCTCTACATAATAGGTCCTTCAAGTTCTTATTTCTCTTGTATCTAAACTGAGGACAATCACCTACTATATCCCTTAAATTAGCATCACTGGTCAGAATGTTCCAGTTCCTGTGGATAATGTCACAGACATCTTTAACATTACTACCATAAGTCAACATTAAACCTAAATCCCCCTGTGTGGTCATATCACGTACATTATGATTTTGTTGTCGTTGATCCCTTGCCCTACCCAACCATGGTTTATACATGTTCTTCCTGAAACCTTTACTGTTATCCACTACCTTATCAACTAATAGCCCATCATAGCCCCTTGCTCGAAAACAATCCCTGAGATTGATGAAAAGTGGCAAAGCAGGAGATGAGTAAGGAGGTGACAGAAGGATGATTCCAAGGCAGGGGAGTAGGAGGAAAGGTGAGAAAAGCAGGCTGCCTAGACTTAGGAAAGGAAATTAACAGGGAGCATAGCAAACAGAAACAAGTGCAGCATGGCCCAGAAGGATGTAATGATTGAGAAAATGGAATGGGAAAGTGAAAGAGACACCAGGGAAGGCAAAGGAAGGATGAGGAGAGGATGGAGAGGATGGTAGGCCACATCTGTCTAAAAACAAAGGGGATCCCAGAAAGAAATGGCAGACAGGCTACCAGAAAATAGTCAGGCAGATGGGGAGACAGCATTTTCAGCCAGGTGGGCACAGGGAGATTCTTCGTAATTAGAGAATTCAGTCATAAAGAGAGTCAGGTGGAAGAAGGATGAGGATAGAAAGAGTCTGACAGATCCTAAAACTGTCCCAGGGATGATGATGAGCAGAACAGGCAAAGATGTGACCACAGTAGTCACATAATATAGAGAGTGTTTGTATTTAGTAGTCCACAGAAGTATAAATTATTTGGTAGAGGGGATTATTGAAGAAGCAGCAAGGCAAATAGAGGGATTAGCTAGCCATAGAGCACTAAGACATACAGTGACCTTCCACAAGATCATATCAGTACTCGGACTCAGCAGGACAAGGAACTACCATTCAGATAATTCATTTGCTGGCTCATGAAATGGGAATGCACAAGGATATATAGTTGCTGTACCCTGGAGTAGCATGTGGTATTAGAAAAGCCTGCCCTAAGGAGGCAGTGGTGCTAAAATGTGGCATGGAAAAGTACAGTAAGATAATAATACTTTTAAAATGATGTGGAAGAAGAAATATAAAGCAGAAAAGGAAAAAGAAGGATGAATGTCATATAACAGAATTCTTAAGAAATAGCCTCATGCATTAATCCTAAAACCACAATTGCCAACCAAAATGAAATTCGTAAGCAGTGAAAGTGCTATAATCAAAATTTTATAAAACCAGGGTATACCACAAGATGAACCACAATATTTTCAGGGTTACCAGTACTCTTTCATATAACACCTCAATGAGATTTATAAAAATATTTCTAAAATATGTATTATTGTTAGAAATGTATATAAAGAAATGTATAGTATCTAACATAGTTATTCTGTACTTTAAAATTGACAGCTTTCTAAATTGATTAATTCATTTAATGTCCTGATTGGTTAGGAAACTATGCAGTTAATATTAAAGGAAGGAATGTCTGGTAATGTTTTAGAATCTGTGAAGGCATTGTGGCAAGGCACTAGTCTGCTTTAGTAGAAATAATAAAGTTGGTTTTAAAGCTCCATTGCCAGTACTGTTGCTTATGAAATGCATCCTTTGTGGAATCTGGCGACTTTGGAAAATGGAATTGTGTGCTTAAGATAGCTAACTGCTTGTCTGACAAAACCCATATGGTCAGAGTCACAAGTGCCACTTATGAAAGCAATAAAATAAAATAAAATAAAAAATACCATTGGTGTACCACAGTGCTCATTACTGGACCTTCTCCTATTTGACACTGGTTTCTTAGATCTTCAAACAAACACTCAGGGGCTATGATTATATGAGTTTTCAGATCACTGTAAATTAAGTATTGCTATTCACTCTTCCACTGGCTCAGAATTGCTCCAACATGACTTAAATTATGTTAACAATTGATGAAAGTAGTCATCTCAATCTAAACAGGAAAAAATGTAGCATTGTTTATTTTGGTAGACCATCATATCATACAGGTAGCACATTCTTCCAACCAGACACTCTTTTAATGGATCTAGATACTCTTCTTGATAATTCCTTATCTTTTCACCATCTTGTCTCCATGGTAGTTCAGAAAGCCTTCCGTCTGACTCATCTAATTTCCAAAAGTGTCTCTTCTAGATCTAGTGATATCTTCATTCCCCTTTATTCATCTCTCATCAGACCCATTGTTGAATAGAATGCAACTTTTGGAATATATTTGTCCAATAATGTAACTCATTGTAAATCTAAAAGTGATAGATCATGAAGAAATTTTCTGGAGACAAAACTATGTTATAGCAAAACATGTTTATTTATGAATAGGATAGCAGTAATGTGAGAAACACAAAAGTGAATTTAATCATAATAGGCTGTTGGCTACACTAGAATTGGTAGTTCCCAATCTCTCATCTTAGGTGGTTCCTTTGGAAAATTCTGCAATACAATTTCTGCTTTTTAACTGACTGTTACATTATCCAATAAACATTTATTTTCCATTTAAATGACAGCTCAGAGTGTGCCACCCTTCTCTTCTCTGACCAGATACTTCTCACACTCTTAATCCAGTAAATTTCCTTTTGTGTCCCAATATTCTATTTAATAGTATACGGTCATAGTATCATAGAGCAAGATTATAGTATAACAAAATTCTATTCATCTGTCTCTACAATGTGTCTAACAATGTTCCTATTCATGTGCATCTGACAATGCCTTTGTTTGGCTTGTAGCCTGAAACAAGGCATGGATATGCTTTTCTCATCTCAGCTTGCAGTGAAGTAGTTGTAGCATGATGTCTGAAATAATTATACTGAACACAATTATAGTTTTGTATATTAACCTGCACAGAAGTAATGTCTAAATTACTTGAAAAGTCCATCTTGAGACTTCTGTCATAGCATTCTTCCTAACACTCATCTTAAGAGACTTCAGATTCCTAACTAAAAAGATTAATAGCCTCAAGACACACAGTTATCCAGACAGACTGACAGCCTTGTCCCTGTACTTGGTCACTTATATTTTCCTCCACTGTGAACTGTGTCTAGCCTTTTGAGCCATGAAAGATCCAACCCTCCTTAACTTCCTTTTCCTTTACAGAATAAATGATTCCTCAAATATCTGGCTAAAGGAACTAAACCTTCATCAATGGATACATAAGACACATTGGTGAAATAGATTCATATCCCAGTGTATCCCCACATCTTGAAAAACATCCACTATATGCCAAAGAGAGCAACATCCTTGCCACTTAGAACATAAACCTAAATACATGGATGGGCAGCCTCACATTATCCCCTGATCTATCTTATGTTCCCCTTCTTGAGGCTGAAGGGTACTCCTGTATATAGTTTATCAGCTAGGCTTGTAATGGCCTGCAGACTCATTGCCCAGAACTTACCTATGAACCTATTATAGCAACTAACTGCAATGAATACAATCCAGACTTTCAGCAGTAACTAATAGCATGTGACTACAATTCAGAAACTCATGTGGAGGGCTTTGTCACCTGCATCCTTTTACACATAACCACATAACTGTACCACCATAGAGCAAAGACTTAATAAGAAAACACCCACAACATCCAGGCACACTGTCCAGCCATACAGTGACCTTTTATGCATAAGATGCCTCAGTTAGGCTGTGCTTTGACAAGGTGCATTTCTGTATCACCTATAGCAGTTTTGATTATAGTGGCATTAATTATCTTACATATTTCCATTAAAAGGATAATAGTAATATATGATTTCAACCAACTAGAAGTGAACTGGGGCATACCACCATCAAAGGATGGAAGAGAAAATATGTTAGTAAAATGAATGGATCAAAGGAGTTTTGTAGGACACTAAAAAAACAAAAAGGGCAGGATTATATGTCCTTAATGTATAAGCCAGTGGAAGCTAAGAATGTCATGGCTAGGGCTTCACTAACAAATAGTGATCATGCAATGGTGTAGTTACTTTTAAAGGCCAGCAAAGTTAACCTGGGGACTAGACCAGTGGTATGTGATAGGACTATCGTTGGAGGCCAAACCACCAAATGAGGGAGACAGAGAGAGTAGTAAGAAGCAGAATAGCGACTGCAGGGCAGCTAAATGGGTCTATGATAGGTGCAGAAAAAAATTAAAGGAAGCATATGAAAAGAAATTGAATAAGGCTGAAGAATAAGACATGGTGAAAGAGCAGTCCTACATGGCTGAAGTGAGCAAGTTTACCAGTGTGAAAATCCCTTTAAGCAAAGAAGAAATCATCCATATGATGAAGGGAGCAGAAGATAAAGGTAAAGACAACTACACTGAAACTGAAAACATGGATAAAGTCAGAAAGAGAAATAAAACAGCCAAACCAAAGCTAAAAAGGGATTTAACTGAAGGAATCAAGAAAACAATATAAGTTTTGCATGTACATAATACAATGTTCTAAAATCTGATGCCTATAACCTAAAACAAATCTGGACATCACCCATCTAGTTTAGATCTAAAGGAGTGCATTAGAAGTGTGAGTGCATTACCAATGTCAAATTAACAGTGAATTCAAAATCAAACCAACCCCTCGCTAAGTCAGGCGATTCAGTAAGATTCACTTATCACAGGCCACAGAACCTTAACACACAGTTACACTGCTTCCTTGCAGTTCATCAGTCAGATAGGCAAGAGACAGTTACTGTGCTAGTATCCAAAAATGGTATGAATCCAAAATGCAGCATAGATAATGCATAGTCCTCTTTTATGTGTCACAAAATTGGCTTGTTTTTTAAGACAGAGTTATTGGTCCAGATTGTTCTTCTGTATTAAAGGGATAATTCTTTCTAAAGAGCGAGTCAAATAAAGATTTTGAATCCGAATGTGGTTTACAACTGACAATGTAGTAGTGGCTACATGATAGCTGTAGCAAACAGTTGTTAGATGCTTTTCTTTCAGACTACATGTGACCTTGCTGTTTTTATTAGTACAGTAAAAAGTAATGTATTTGGACCTATGCCCCTACCACATTACCTCTGTTTTCCAAAGCTTCTTTTAAGAGTCTGGTCACATAAAAGCCACTTCATTGAAACTTAAAGAAACATAAGATACAGACATGACAGCAAATACCATGCTGATCAGAATGAAGTATTCCGCTATTAATTATGTTTTCTAAGTATAATTTCATGGTTCAAATCCATTATACTATTTTTGAAGGCATTTATTTGCCAGAACATAAAGATCCAGTACAAGAGGAGCAGAATAAAAGGACAGTTTTTCAAAGTTAAGTCTACAGCTTTCATTAAAATGTATGTTAGTTAAAAAGGCGCATGAATAATGGTTTAAACAGTGAAGTGATATAAATGAACTAGTAAAAGAAAACAGAAGTATAGAAAACAAAATTAAATTAAAAGTAAAAAGTAAGAAAAATGTCACTAAAAATAATTCTTCCAAAATTTAACACTGATTCACTCATGCTGCCCATGTCCAGTTTGGCGAAATTGGTTAGCAAGGTTTGGCAGTACGAAACAAGTGAAAAAGAAACATTACTATTTACACGTTTCTACAAAATATATTAAGTAATGCCAAAATACTTTTGACATGACACAGAACACAAGGACAAATATAAATACAGCAAATAAATATAATAACTGCATATCTGTACATGTGAGCATACATGCACACACACACACACACACACACACACACACACACACACACACACACACACACACACACACACACACACACACATTTAGACAGATTGTGACATACTAACTACTCAGGCAGGAAAACACACTGCTCCTTGTGGTGTTGTCTGTCTGTTAGGGCTGTCTTTACCAGACAGTGTGTCATGAAAGAAAAATTCACAGCAGGCAGGAAAACGAGAGACAGAGGCAAGGTTTCTCGACAGCTATTAGGGAACAGTTGCCTCTGGGTGTATATCATGATCAATACTTCTTGAGAGAAATATATTATTGAACTGCTGTGATAATTGCCCCTAACCACTTCCAAAAGAAGATTCTGAAGAGCAGTTTCCAGGGAAAAATATGTGAAGGAAAGATAGTCCAGAAGGTGAACCCAAAACCTTAAAATAGACAAAAGCTATTGTGCTGCAAAGGAGAAACTCTTCCTATATGGCAAAATGTACAATTTCTCAAAGAAAAAAAGAATTGCACACTTGAGTGTGAGTACTGTAAACACTTTGAAAAGCTGCTTTTTCCCCAAAAGGGATTTGTTTCAATACGGTAGCACAGAGAGAAGGCTGCCAGTTCTAACTACTGTCATGGATTACCTACTCTAAATAAAGTACTCTTGATGGTTTTGTTACAAGGGGCATATTAGCAAGCAAAGACAGAAGTTTGAATTAGCAACTCTCTTTTGTTCTTGGGCTAAAGCATTCCGCTTAGCTTTGATGTGCTTTCATTTGACTATGTTGTTACTCAAAACTACACTTATGCTGGCTGAATGTATCATTGTAGTTCATTTTTGTAAAAGAAAATAATTATATATGTTCTGCTAAAACCTAAATCCCATGGCTCTTGTTTTTCTACAGCAGCCATAAGAACAGTTTTTTTACAATAAACAATGAATGCACAAGCTACTTGAAAACAAATGTTCAGCTGAAGTTGCCCCAGACCTTCTTGAGTTAAACTATATCTCTTAAAGTGAATGACTGTTAAGCTGACAGACTACAGGCTCCTCACAAACTGTGCTAACAGGGTAAAAGCAATTGCTGCCATACAAGGATTTGCCCTTATACAGCCAAGATATGGTGTATCCTTTCAATGTCATTTGTAGGTTCAGGAAAGAAAACAGAGAGATGGATAGTTTGGCTTAAAGTAAACTCAGATACCAGTTTAGGCATAAAAGAAGGATTAGTTCTCAAAGAAAAAATGTCTCTGTAGAAAATGAGGTAGGGTTAATGGACTTAAGAGCTTGCAGCTCAGAAACCCTTCTGGTAGAGGTCAAAGCAATCAATAAAACATTTTCCATGTTAAGAACTTCAAGTCTGCCAGATTAGTTGGTTCAAAATTCAGATTCCAAGGAAGGGCCACTGGTTTTCTTGGTGGCCTCTTATAAAAATTCCCTTTCAAACAAATTTTGACATGAGAATACACTGAAAGAGGAGGATCCATGTACATACATTTTGAAATCTCAGATAAAAGAACCTTGATAGAGGAGTAAGAAAAGCCATAGGATAATAATTCAAACAAATATTGTAAAATCAGAGAAACACTAGTCCTGAATGGGTGCTGGTTATGTTGTTGGCAGTAACTAAAAAAACCTTTTCTATTTGCTAATATATGATTTTCTAGTTGCAGCCGTTATTGCTTCCATTAGTACCTACTGCACATCCTTAGTAAATGTGTGCCTAAAGGGAATTAAGACTACCATCCAGCAGTCAGTTGAAGCTAACTGGGGTTGAGAAGTATCAAACACTCCTGATCTTGTGTGACTAGATCCATTATGTGAGGAAGTGTGTGATAAGTACTGCACAAGGGTCTAAAATAAAGCTACATAAAAAATAAACAAAAAGGGACTAAAATAAAGCTGAAATAAAGTTACAGAAAAAAATAAACAAGGGTCTGAAATAAAGCTACATAAAAAATAAACAAGGGTCTGAAATAAAGCTACAGAAAAAAATAAACAACAAGGGTCTGAAATAAAGTTACAGAAAAAAATAAACAAGGATCTGAAATAAAGCTACAAGAAAAAAATAATATTTCATTCCTTCTTGACAATACTCTTTTAGGGGGGGGAGGAAAAAACAGGTATTAGTGTATTAGACATACTGGTAAACTGGATTAAACCTTACAGAATAAGATATTTTACAAGTTGTTAATAGCTATCATAATGGTTATTATTGTATCGTTTAGTATTAAATTGTATTCACAACCTGTTAAACTGTAAAGTCATACAAGAGATGGTTTACAAAATAAGAGATGGCTTAAAATGTATTACAGCTATACAAGACAGAGTAAAGATATGTAAAAAACTGAACAAGATTGGTCACTATTTTAATATGTTTTTGGCAAGACAATGTTGGTATGCAAAAAGCATAGTTGCTTCTGGTGTCAATTCCACTAAATACTTCTAAAGAGACATAAAAGTTTTCCAAATGTACTTTATAGTCTTTGTATGTACAAATGCAGAAAAATTCAGTACAAATGATAGTCTTTGTATAAGTTTAAAAGTAATTTGTCAAGTTGTAATATCACTGGTTTTACCCCAGTAAAATAATTGCTTTCAAATATTTTTTATCTAAGCCCAGTTCAGTATTTTACCAAGATGTTAATGAGCAGTTCAAAAACATGATCACAATGTTATGGTTAAAATGACATTGAAACTGTATATTTTCAGTAGTGTATAAATGCTTGCAGTAGCACATGGTTCTTGTCTCTAATAGTTAATTCAACAGTTGCAAAGAGTTAATGAAAGTTCTAAGTCATAAATTAAATTCTGTAACTGCAAAGGAATAAATTAATCAAGTTAAACTAAAGCAGACACAGCTCATAACTGATAAAATAATTTCACAGAATGGTCTGCAAAAGAAAAAGTTGTTAAATACATTCAGTTTGGTAGTAATACTTGAATATAATTGTATTAACTATGTAAAATTGGATTTTGATTTGTTGTATCAAAATAAGACTAAAGGTTTGTTTCTTGTGTTCTCTATATAATGTGATCAAAAAATACATATCAGTATAAAATGTTTTGAGTATGTTTAAAACAGAGGGAATTGTTAGATATTATGAATATAAGGCTGAAATTAATTCTGTTGTAAATATGCTGAAAGAAAAAGCTTGCTTAAATGCAGAAACAGAGTTTAGTAATATGTGATTAGCAACCATACTGAATGACTGTGGCTTAAAAAAATAAGGAACTTGCTTATGAGTGTATTATACACACATCAAGAAAGCTGACTTCTTACAGACATGACAAGAATGTAATCTGCTTTCACTGGACAACAGGACATGTTTTTCTAAGAAAGTTTAAAAATGTGCTTTTCTAATCCACAAGGCGTTTCCTGGAAGACAGTTTACTTATCAGCATTTGCACAAGAACAGATGTGTCAGCATTTACGTCATCAAGGCAGTATCTTTCCAAAACCAAGAGGGTGTGTGTTTAACTAAAATATATATAAAGTCTGTATTAAATCCAGTTATGTTGGGGGTATGGTAGGGACACATTTTGTCCTGAGGTAAATGTTATATCTCTCACATCATCTGTACTATATGAGAAGTAAAGTGGAACATTTTCTGAAGCTGTAACAGAAGTACATGTGGTTTATTATAAAAGTTATTGGTTACTGCTCTTAAAGACAGGTGCTGCAAAGTATATTCTCTCATCAGTGTATATTATGCAGGTTTCTGTATGCAACAGACTGTGAATGCAACTATAACCAGACTTTGATTCCAGCCAGCAAGACTGAGTGTCTTAAGAAGACTTCAAATCCCACAGCAAGCAAGCAGCAAGTAAGAAGCTTCATCAATATAATTTTTCACTGGCTACTTCCAAAAGAAGGTAAAACTACTGTTGTCTGGGCCAAAATGGAGTTACCATAATGATCTTGGAAGATTATTTCTGAATTTTCAGAAGTACACTGCATATCAGTGGAAAGGGTGGGAAAACATCCAGGAGCATTTCTGCCCAAGAAATGGAAAAGACATCTGCCTTCCAGGCCTTTTTGAATAAAGTCCTGGAGCAGAATTTTGCCAGCTGATTGTTCAGAGAGAAGATAAATAGGTCTATTTGAGGAACTCCTCACAGATGGAGCAAATCCTGGAAAATGTAGAATGTAGGAAGCCTGTACAGTGAGATTGTGCTGTGAAGCTATATCCCAAGCTAACATGGCTAGTCTGCAATGGGGGGATAGACATGGTTCCCCTTGCTTGTTGATGTACCACATGACTGTGGTATTGTCTATAACAACTTAAAGAGGTCCAGAGAAATAAAATGATTCAAAAGTTGAGTGACTTGATCAGGGTGAACATCTCTTGTATATTTCTGTGTTTGCATCTATTCTTGGTGTCCCACACACCTAGTACTTTTATTCCTCCTGAAACTGCTCTCCGAGCAAAGTCCAAGGCATTTGCAGTGACTGACTGTAGTAGGGAGAGAGAAGGGGGGACTTGGATTTAGGGAAATTTGCTGTTTCCACCAAATGATTTCTCTTCTGGAAAAAACCCAATACTGCAATTCGAAAAGACAAAGGATGTTGGCGCTGGGACAAACAGAAACTTCAAATACCACTGTATTTTTCTCATGTGGATTCTTGCTAGAGGTATCATGGAAATCACAGATGTCTCAAGACCTGAAATCCCGAGGTATTTCCTCACAATGACAAGTCTGTGTGGAAAACCTTAGAAACAGATCTAGATAAAGATCTATTTTCCTGTGATGGAAAAGTTCTTTGAACTGAAGATTTAGCTGACACACCAGAAACACAATTGTGTGTAAATGAGTCAAAAAAGACTTTTGAATGTTTTCTTGGAATCCAGCTTGTGTGAGAGCTCTCTTACCCAAGTGAAAGATTCCTGACACTTTGAAAAAAAGATTCTGCAAAGATAAGCAAATCATCTAAATATGGAAAAGTATGCCTGAAGTCCAGATGAATAGGGAGGTAATGATAAACATCTTTTAAATCTAGTGTTACCAAGAAACTTAAATGAGAAAGAAGGGGTAACAAGCTGCAAAGTGGCATCATTTTGATCGTAGGTATTATCACAGAAAGGTTTAGGAAAGGAAGATCCAGAATGGGTCTACAAACATTTTCTTTCTTTGGCACTGAAAACATCCTGGGAAGGAGAAACTGGCTCTATCCCTCCCTGAGACAGCAGGTATTGAAGGACAGGGGGAAATAGTGGGGTCTGGTCTGGTGGGTGAGGAATTACCCCATGGAAAGTGGGGGATGGGGATTTCCTCCCACTGCCATCTGTAACCTTGATAAATGATCTTCAGAAGCCATTGATCTGAAACTATCTGTTGCCAAAGAGAAAAGGGGAGATTCAGACTTTCTGGAAGAGAAAAGGGACTGCCAGGGTGGGATGGGGGGTACGCAAGGTCATCTTAAATGGTCATTCTGACTTCTTGGACTGTCCTTGGCTTAGGGGGATCCTTTATTCTTTTCGGACCCCCCAGCCATTCCTTCTTAAACATCTCTTTACCTGCATTTTGGTGAGACTGTTTATTTTGTTTTTTTGGCTGAAATAATATGAAGAGTTATAGAATCCCTGGAAAATTTAAAAAAGGGGGGCTGAAAAACCTTAACAGATTCCCTGTATCAGCTTACCCTTTCATTACACTTTTTGATGATCTCTGAAGCAGAGGAACCAAAAACTAAATCTCTATTCAAAGGAGAATATAAAGTCTCGTTTTTCATATAATTTCGGAGATTATGAGAATACAGCTAGGCAAACCTCCTTGAAACAGTATCAGAGGCTATAGCCCTGGAAGCTGTATCAACGGAGTCATACATGCACTGTAAACAATGACCTATGACATGTAAGATAGAAGAAACTAACTTATTTAAAGCAGATTTTTTCCTCAGGAAGAAACTGCAGACAAGACATTCATCATACTTTCACAATTAGTCAGAATAAACTTTAACATATGGGCCTGACAATTTAAAATTCTGAAAATCAGTGTTGTAGAAAGAATAAGATTGAAAGTGAACAAATATTTAGCAGCAGAAGAATTAGCTAAAGTTACTGCTGTTTGATCAGGGTTGGGATAGGTGCATAAAAATTGAAAAGACTGGAACTTTATGCATTCTATCTGCCTTTTTAGGGGCAACAGGGTGACTATCAGGAAAATTGCCGGCAGTGACACACATATCCTCTAAAGCTGACAAAAATGGAGGAATGGGTGAACGTTCTGGAAACTCCTTCTGTTAACAGGTCATGGTATTTTCTGAGGGACTGAAAAACCTCCATATTCTCACACAGAAAACCCTGGTACATTCTGTAAATAGTCACAGATAAAGAGAAAAGTTCACAGGGCGAATTAGAAACTGAGTTCTCCTCTGAGTACAACTTATAAATAAAGGGAATGTGTTTAGATAGAGGCACGTTATTGTCCCCCTTTACTCAGTCCTCATTATGCCAATCATTGGATATAATGCTCCTTTTGGCATGTATTAGTACAGACAGATGCAGCACCTGGAACACGCACAGATGCCTTACTAAAAGGATACAAGGTCTAAACAACATGTTCTATTTGGACTGACTCAAGCCTATCACTGTGAAAGGTATCCTACAGATTGCTAAGCGGTGACCTGTGACTGGGATACAAGGCATCCACTGACCCAGTACTGATGGATTTACTGCACATCAGCAAGTCCAATGGTATCAGAACTACTCAGTCTAGGGTTCAAAACCTCTTCTGTGACATAAACAGAATGGTTTGAAGGGCCAGGTATATCTCACAGAGGATACCACTGCTCTTGAACAGACCCCTCCCCATCCACATTAAACAAAGTTCATCCCTGTCCACATTCAAGTGCAACTTAGCTCTATGTATGGAAAAAAGAAACTGGACCCCCAGGACTAGCCCCCATAATACTAATGAACAGAGGCAGCTCCTAAATGCTTTATCCCATGTATGGGTCCTCTCAAATTATCTATGGTATGATCCCAGTTACTCGCATTAGGGATAATATATAATTATCAACCAAAGTGTTGCCTTCTCACAGAAAGAGGTTTCCCAGTCTGATTCTCAGCTGGGGTGCCTTCTGTGTGGAGTCTGCTTGTCACCCTGTGCTTGTGTGGGTTTCCTCTTGGTGGTCCAGTTTCCTCCCACATTCCAAAGTCATGCAGTAGATGGATTAGACACTACAAATTGGCCATAGGCATGAGTGTGTGTGCAAGTGTGTGGTATGAAAGAACAGCCACGGCAAGGCTAGCTACCTGGCAGTGTGAAACATGGCTTTAAATGCTAGTCACAGACAGTTCTTATGCACAAGAATGGCAGGGGTCATATCACATTCTGTTAATTATATGCAAAAATGGGTTGTGAATAGATGGATGGATATAATTATTGACCATGGGATGAGTAAGTTCAAACTCTAACTAAATGGGATAGGTAATTCCAGCACAACAAAAAGTAAACTGGTTAGGCTTAAAAAGCCCTACAAGAGCAGATAGTCTAGTACTTAACTATGAATCTATGAACAAGCTGACCCTCAATCTTTGAAAGCCTGCCGAGAAGCATTCTTTTCATTAGCAGGAAAGCTCAGAAGGCCTTGGTGCCCAAGCCTGTATTTTAAGTCAGCTCATCTCAAGCTGACTAATGATTTGGGGATGTGCAAGGTGCACTTGTGCTTTGAAAGATGGCCAGTTGTTATATCATACTCAGGATATAACTCATATAGCTAAGCCTACTGCAGCGGATATAACTCATATAGCTAAGCCTGCTGCAGCGGTGATTAATATGATGAACATCTTGATACTATGCAAACTAATGTCTGACCTTTGTGCTACACTCCAGAAGTTAGTACTTCTCCAGTGAATTCTGACCATGGTATACTGTTACTTTCAAGTTAAGAAAAGAACTCAGCACAGCCATAACCACCTTCTTCGGTTTCACAAATGGGAACTACACTACTATACGTGAAATGTGTATGAGAATGGATTGCGACCTACTCCATAACATCACACATAGAACTATGTAGAATGCTATGAGTAATTTCTAAAAAGTCCTTAAGTATTGTATCCAAACATATTACTAAATGAAAACAAATATGTAAAAAAATGTTACAGGTGAACCATTAAGGAAAAGTAATATTTAAACTTAACACACAATACAACAAAATAAAAATGTGCTGTGTGGGTTTCAAAAGGAACTCTGGCCCACAAAACAAGTTTAGGCTACAAAAATCCGGAAAGTGCTGAAAGAAATCTAAATCACCAACTACAACAAAATATAAAATTAACTTAGTATCAAAGGCAGAAGGCAATAAAAAAGTATTCTTCAATTATATCAAGATATTTAAAAGGAAGCAAGCAGGTAAACACAGTGATATCTGAACCACGGTGTATTTGTAACATGAAATCAGTTCTGCTCCAGTTTAAAAACTTCTAGGGACATGCATATATACTAGTGCGACACAACAGATATGGCATTACAGAAAATATAGCAGAACAATAGTCAATAAAATTAAAAATGCAAACTCCTTGCACCCAGACAACTCAAGTGCACAGAATCAAAGATAAAATTATTGACCTCCCTTCCTTACTGCTCAACAAACTCTTAAAGACATGTTGTGTATGACAAATTTAGCTCTAAACACAGACAGTTCTTATGCACAAGGATGGCAGGGGTCATATCACATTCGGTTAATTATATGCAAGTCAGCCTGGCATGTATTCTCTGCAAAGCCATAGAAGGAATCATTATGTGATAAGACTAGAATGATAAAGGTGTCCTACTTTAGCCCTAACAAGTAAAGTTTTGTCAGGGATACTTCATGTTTACTAAATAAATCTTTTTGCATTCTTTAAAGCAGCAACAGTAATAGACGAGGGACGAATAGCACAGATGGCTTACATAGTTCTGTCTGAGGCCTTTGATACACACCCTCACATGGGAACTGCAGACACATTTTAAAAGCTAGTATAAATGCTGTGACCTGGTAGGTGAATTACTGGCTAGCTAAAAAAACAAGAGTTGAAGAACTCCATCTTCATCTTCTCCTTTTCCCGGTTATGGGTCAGCACAGTGGAACAACGGTCCACAGAACGAATGGCAGTGGAGTTTTATGGTGTCAAGTTGCCAGCCGGGTGCCCAACCTTCCACAGAAGGCACACTCATGCACACACTCACACCTAGGGCCAATTTAGAGTGTCCAATCCACCTACAGCATGTCTTTGGGATGTGGGAGGAAACCGAAGCACCCGGAGGTAACCCACGCGACCGCAGGGAGGACATGCAGACTCCACACAGAAGGCACCACAGCAGAGAATCGATCCAGGGAACTTCTTGCTGTGAGGAGGCAATGCTAACTGCTGCACCACAACGGCTGCCCCAACAGAGATCTCCTTTATGATCCAGCCTATTTAACCAGTGACATTCCACTGGGTTCTTTGCTATGCCATCTCCTTTTGGGGTTGTTTTTTTTTCCCATAGTTAATGTAAGAAGGAAGCTGTGGATAACCAAATATGCAGATGACTTTCAGGTCATTATTATATCTTCACTTCCAGCTGATGCAAATATAGCACAAAAGGGGTTGGATAGGCTTCATACCTACTACAAATAAACAGCTTTGCTTTTAGTATCAAAAATGCATCCCTGTGCTGACTCATAACCTAGATGGTAGAAGCTCTGGTCTGAGTACAACTAGCAACTCAGGCACTGAAGGAGCTAACCAGGGAGAAATAGGAATAAGAGTCCAATGATAACTGGTACCTTCCAGTGGAGGAGGGACGGAGGGTTAAAACAGTCCATCTGCAGGAGCACCATCTAAACTCAGAAGTGAAGGTCTAGGCACAAGAACTCAGATGGATAATTTATTATTTATATATATGTGTATATATATATATATATATATATATATATATATATATATATATATATATATATATATTGTACACACACATATATATATATATATATATATATATATATATATATATACATATATCTATATATCTATCTAATATATATATATATATATATATATATATATATATATATATATATATATATATATATTTAAATATTTGTTTACCAGGGTAGTCTACTGATCTCAATGGGCCATTTGCAGGCACAGCCCAGGTGAATCGGATCGCATAAGAAATAAAGCATATTTACAGATACAACTGTCTAGCACAAGAAATCAGATAAAGAAAAAAATAACAGGGGGCAAAGGCTCAAAATCAGGGACAAATTTTAATTATTTCTCTTAAAAAACTTAAAAAGTTGCTAGAATATCTGGTTTTGCATTAGCCAGCTTTTTTGAAGGCTATGAAGTCTGAAACTCAAACGTTTGTCATTATTTAGTGTCTTCAGTCCTCAATAATTTGCTAAGAAACCACTAAATTTTATGAGAAATACACCCAACATAGTTGGCAAAAATCAGAGCATTTTGCAAAATTTCTGGACAGTGGAGAGGTATGCCAGCCAGATTAAAAAACCTACCTGCTACAAACCAGTCTATTCTGTGTGAGAGGCATCCTGACTACAACACTGCCTTGTAGAACCTCAACAGTTTCACCTGTTACAGACTTCCATCATTGTTTGCTTTGTCGCTGTGGCCATTACTCTCCATTCTTCAAAGTTTATGCTCTGTCCCATGTACCACTATCTAGATAAAGAACCACAGAGCCTTTGAGGTTCTGTGATTCATTGTCTAAACCATTGGTGGGACTGAGTACAACATCTTAGACATTAAGAGATGTGCAACACTCTCATTATAGAGTGCCACAACAATAACTGCTTTCAGCAAGGTGCTGTGGCAGAAGCATGTTTTACTTAGTGAGAAAAGAAAGTTGGAAAAGTATCCCTGGTCAAGAGATGCCCATAGGCAGCCACCTAGGTTACCTATTCCTAAGGTCAACAATGCATAAAGGAACATAGTAGTCCGGCTGGTGCCTTAACAGTGAGCCATAGAGGGATAATATAACGTCTCTCTTCATGGAATCTATTTCCCTAAGTGTGAAGACCAGCACTTTACTTGTCTTGTCTACAGCTTTCTTAAATTATTCCAGCTTGTTCATTTCCGCTATTGCTACCACACCAAGGAGTTGTTCCTGCTTACTTTTTTAAGGTCATTCCTCCCAGCCTGTGTTCCATTTTGTGATCATTACAGACTAGATGATGTACTTAAAACACATCTAAATATACCTTAGATGCTATGCCTCAGCTCACACTCTCCTTAGATCCCTTTGAAGACTTTCTGCCCAGTCTTCTACTGTCTCTTCCATTTTAGTTTCATCTATAAATGGAGTTTGTGGAACCCTACTACTTCTCTCTTCTGTGAGATTGTTCCCCTAAAGTCTATGTTTTTCTTATTTTCACCTGACCACTTTTCTACCCAGTCAGTTGCTTTCACTCTTACTTCAGGTCCCTTCAGTTTTTCTATCATTCTGATATGGGCAACTGAGTCAAAGGTTTTTCCAAGTCAATGTATACATTATTCATTGGGTTTCCTTCCAATGTAACCCAGTAAGAAAACTGAAATCTGGCTTGAATGTATTTAAAATGTGAAAAGAACTACAACTAAAATACTTCTTAGCTCTTCAGTAGCTAGAATATACTCCTTCTTTGCCAAGTTACTTGAGCTGT
Source organism: Protopterus annectens (assembly GCF_019279795.1). Taxonomy (NCBI): domain Eukaryota; kingdom Metazoa; phylum Chordata; order Ceratodontiformes; family Protopteridae; genus Protopterus; species Protopterus annectens. The sequence continues at coordinate 415,449,094 of NC_056751.1, forward strand.
TTCTGGTTCTAGTATATTTCATTTGTTGTTGTTGTTACTACAGTTTTTAAGATGAACATGACACAGTAGTTCGGTGGTCAGTGTTCCTGCCTCACACCACTTGGCTTTACATTTCAGTTCCCAGCAATATCACCTTCAATGTGGAGTCAACAGATCCTGCCTGTGTCTGTGCATTTTGCTGAGGATATCTAGTTTCTTTCCACATCCCAAAGACAAACCAAAAGGTGAACTGGTGATCTTTCAAGTTGCATGTAGATGTGTGTACTATGTTCCTCTGAGTGCGCATAAATCCTGTAATGAACCAGCATCCCACTTAGCAATGGTTCTTTGCCTTCCACCCATTTGCCAGGATGGCCCCTGGGTCCCCTCTAATCTGAATAGAATAAAGTTAATAGTAGAAAATGAAATAATGAATGATGGTTTTGAAGATACACTTCCCCCACTGAATTCAGTAATACCTTCTTGCATATATATTTTTCTGTCAGTAAAAGAAATATTCAGCTACACAACTTACAGCTTTATTGAGCTTGATAAAATAAGCACAAATATTCAGAGTGCATGGAAACTGACCTTCAGATTATAGGTTCATAGGTAGGTACTAGGCTATCGCCCAAAGGCATTTATAAGCCTGGCTAGAATGTGTTGGCTTTCACCGCCCCCTTAGATTAGTTCCCTGTGCCTCTGTCCAGCACAGCCACTGAAGTGATCCATGGGGTAAACTTTCCGTTTCCCATCCATTCGTCAAGGTTTCTCTTGAAGAGTGTTAGCGAGGAGCTCTGTCTAATGTAGATTGGAATCCTGTTCCAGAGCATGGGAAGTCTCTGGGACAGGACTCTATCCCTCCAGCACATCCTATTTATTGTTGTGGTGTGGTTTAGATCCCTAGAGCATGTGACTCAAGGGGATATGGTTTTCTTTAGGTGGAGAATGTCTATCAATTCTGGGTTGGACATGGCCTTGTATGTCAGGCAGAGATCACCTCTGAGTAGGCGGTATGCAACCGAGTACAGCTGGAGTTTCTTCAGTCAAGCTGCATAGGGAATCTGTTTGAGGCCATTGATCCTCTTGGAGAAGTACTTCTGTGGTCTTTCCAGCTGCTGCAGGTGTCTTGTAAGGTACATCCCAAATGGGGCGTTGTACTCTATGATGGGTCTGATGAGTGATGCACAGAGGGGCACAATGACCTCCTTTGATCTGGATCCAACCCTTTTGTGATTAAGTGGGCCACATAGAAGGATTTTTTAACCACTGGCAATGTCACTGTCAAAGGAGAGGTTACTATCTACTTGAGTCCCCAGATCTCTTATTACGTCTTCTATATTTAGGGGGCTACCACCTATGTGGTAGTTTGTGGGTACTATGTTTTTTCCAAAGGGGATGACTATGCACTTTTTGACATTTAGCTTGAGGCCATGGTTTTGACACCAGGTATCTGTCTCAGTGAGACCCTTTTGGAGGATGTCTGTGTCAGCCATAGAGTAAATTATAGCCCCTAGTTTGCAGTCATCTGCAAACTTGGTCAGCCAAAGTCCTCCTGTCCTTGCCTGTACCTCTGAGAAGTATATGCCGAACAGGAGGGGTCCTAGGACTGAGCCCTGGGGAACACCTCTTGTAACTGGTTTAGAGTCAGACCTAGCTCCCACCACTCTTACCATGTGGGTTCTGTCCATAAGCCAGTTGGCAACCCATCTCATGGCATAGGGATTTATGTTCAGACTGGTGAGCTTGTCTATAATACCTGAATGGGGAATGGTGTCAAAGGCCTTTGCGAGGTCTAGGTAGGTTGTGTGGACCACCTTTCCCTCATCTATAGCCTTGGTAACTGTCTCATAAAGGTTCACCACGTTTAGGAGGCATGATCTGCCCTTAACAAAACCAAATTGGGTAGGGTCCAGTGTTTGGAGGTTCTCAGTGTCTCTGTTAATGAGATCCATGATGATGCGCTCCATAGCCTTGCAGACCAAGCTAGTCAGGCTTATATGGTGATAGTTCCCAGGTTCTGTTGTGGCTCCACCTTTGTGGAGCGGAATAACTGTTGCTGTGCGCCACTCTATGGGCACATAGCCTGTGGAGAGGCTGAGTTTGAACAGTGTGTTTAGGTGAGGGGTTAGTTCATCTTTGAGTTCATGTAGGACACAGCCTGGGACACTGTCCAGTCACATTGATGCTGTGTTTTTGGCTTTGGAGAGGGCTGTTTTAACCTGAGTGTCTGATTTCAGGGGCACTACATTCTTCAGGTATGGTTATGGGCCCTTTTGGGGGTGAGGGGGGGGGGTGAAGTTTGCACTGAACCTGTCTGCCAGGATGTTGGCGATATTGGTCAGTTCAGTGTATTTTGTGCCATTCTGCACTAACTCCAAGCAGATCTGAGAATTACCACTTAGATTCTTGACACAGCTAAAGAATGCCTTGTGGTTATCTTTGGAGTCCTTGGCAATTTTTCTTTCGAAGCTAGCCTTGGATGATTTTATGAGAGATCATAGTTTCTTGCTGATACTGATCAGGGGTGTCTTCCCTTCTTGGGATTTTACTCTTTTCTGTACTAGTTTCCTCCTTCTATTGTATAGCTTGTTTATGGCAGGGGTCCACCAGACTGATTCCCTTTTCTTGGAGGAGTGAGTCTTAGTTTTGCTTGAGATAGCATGATCCATGCATTCTTGTAGGTGCCCATAGAGTGCATTTGTAAAGGATTTTGCAGCTTGGACAGCATTATCCTTTAGCATGGAGGCTTTGAAACTTTCCACCTCGGTCTTAAGTATCGTGAAGTTTGCTTTTGAAAAGTTTTCATGGTGGTTTCTTTGACCGGGGGTGGGGGCGGAATGTGGATTTTCAGAGTGATCAGTTTATGGTCAGATCTAACCAGCGAGGGGTTGACCTCCAGTGTGGAATGCCGATCTCCCATGTTGGTGATGACCAGGTCCAATATGTTGTCACCTCTGGTGGGAGTGTTGACCAGGTGATCCAGGGCATTAGAGTTTATAAATTCTAGGATATGTTGGGCAAGGGAGTTAGTACTTCAGTAGTTCTCCCAGTTAATGTTTTGGTAATTAAAATCACCCAATATCAGGGTGTTTGGTAGAACCTTTATGTTTCCCAGTGTTTTCAGAAATGTGGAATGGGGGTCCTGGGACATGGTGGGTGATCTGTAGCAAGCTACAATTTGGATTGCAGTTTTGCCCATTGTTAGTTGCATGTGGATGATCTCTGAAGCATCATGCTGTGCCACTACCATGGAGGTGTGGGTATCCTTGATGAATATGGATACGTCCTTGGCTTTTGTATTTCAGTCTGTGTTTTGTGGCCGAAATGTATGGTATGAGTTGTAGCCTGGTAGTGCTGGGGTGCTCTCTGGATCCTTAAACCAAGTTTCTGTTACTGCACATATATCGATTTTCTCCATACCGAGGAGTGCCTCGAGTGCGTGCATTTTGAGGTTTAGACTTCTGGCATTGAGTAGCATTACCCTCAGTTTTTTGTTACTTGTGCTATTTACAGTGGTGGGTTTGTCTTTTGAGCCTTGCCTAAGAAAGGCACTATGGGGGTGGCAAGAGCCTTAGCCAGTATTTGAAAGCCTAAGGGTGACAGGTGCAAGTCGTCTCTAGAGAAGCAGTGTGGCTTGTCGAGCATGTCATCCCAGGCTGACAGACTCTGGATCCCCTTTGAATGACACCAGAAGCTTAGACAATTGTTGAAATTGCTAATTTTTTCTTTATACTGTGGTATCATTCTTGGGGAGGGCAGAATGCTACTCAGGGTCAGGGTCATACTGGCATGGGCTACGTGATCAGAGAGCTCCTCCTTGTCTCTTTTCATGTAGTCCAGGGAGGTACGGCTCAGGTCATTCACACCAACATGGACAATGACAGAGTCGTATTTGTACTTGTTCTGGAGTGACCTGAGTGCTTGTGTTATGTGGCAGATCCTGGCACCCGACAGGCAGCTAACAGTAACCTTCTCCTTGTTCAGCCTAGTGAGTGGGACGTCAGTGTGCCTGACAATAGAGTCACCTATTACTAGTGTATTGGGTATGTTATTTTGCCTTAAGGGCTGTGATTGCGTGGCACACTGATTTTGTGAAGTATGTGTTTCATGGTTTGTGTTGGGGGGTGGAGGTTGCTTGGATGTCTGCTTTTGAGGTCTCTGTTGCTTTTGCAGATTTTTATTTAGAGCCTCCGAGTATGTTTTTGTGTATTTGTGTGTTTTTTGCCAGTGCTGGTTTAATAGGTCTATGTGAGACTGGTGGTGTGATGCAAGCAATTCCCTTCTCCTCTTGACTGCCTGGTCCAGTCTTGGGTTGAGAGAGCTTAGCCTCCAGTTTGGCTGTATAATTGCATCTCTCGCATGTATTAATGTTTGGTGGTAGGAGAGGGTTGTCTGTGTACATGAGGCAGTTGTACATTGCCTCAAAATGTCCAGATTCACCAGTTGGACCGGAGAGTACACCTGAAACTGCCCTTTGGACATGCCTGGATAGGTACACTGAACTGTTTTACTGATTGACTGGTAAGGCTGAATAGAGAGCCTTGTCCTTCTCTACAGTATAGGGAGGTCTAGTGCTAAGGTTTATTGGTGCTTGCTATGAGTTTTGAGCAAGTGCCGGGCTGAGAAGTGAATGGTTTGAGTGCTTAAGTTGAAAGTTTGTCTAGTTCCAAGGGAAAAATTGAAGAGTAGACTTTGTGGAGCAGGGAATAGTTATACCCCAGCTAACTGGCACTGCCCAGCACGCAAAACCACGCAAATGCGGGTTTTATAGCAGGGAAATGAAAGAGATAGAAATTAGCCCAAAATGGCCAATAAACTATTAATTTCTGGGCTGAAACCACTCCTCCAGGGACAGATAGGCTGCTCAAAGCTCCACTCTCTCACAGGTGAACAGAGAAACTTCTTTCTATCCAAGTAAGGTATGGGCAAACACAGAAACTTGTAACACAGCCCTGAATTCAGCACTAACCTGAAAACTGGACTATACTAGCTTAGAAAGGCGGGAAAACAAGTTTTTTTTTTGTTTTTTTTCAGAAAATAAAGCAGGTACAATCAAAAAAACATTTTTAAATGCACAGAAATGGCTGTCACACTTGAGGGTATAGCTTACAACAGTTAAACAGGTAATTTAAACACAAAAACGACTTTGTTAAAGTGCAGGTAATAAAATAAGTACAATATGTAGCTGAAACAAGCTTTTTAAATCACAGAAACTCTAAAAAATTGGTGTTTTAGGTGAAATTAGCTAAAGGGAGCAAGAAAATGCAGAAAAATTATGATTATTATGTCAAATATTAATATTTTCATAATTTTCAAATATTCTGAATTTCTGTATTTCATGTGTTTCAACCATTTTGTTTTTCCTGTTGCAGTACTGTTGACCACTTGTGTTCGATTGACTTTCACAGTGTTGAAAATACATAATTTTATGTGACAAGCTCATCTGGTAAATAATTATATCAAAACTATGCTGTAAATTCTGTATTCATGTCTGTGTGTTTCTGTTCTTTCCCATCCAGAGATTTTACCCTGCTGAAGATATTCGTCTCCAATGAACACAAACACTCCCATGGACCTTGACTTTTATTCCCATGCAGCTTGACTTTTTTATTATTTATGTATGTTTAAACTCTGAAACAAGCACTATATCCTGAGATTCTGAGCACTTTCTTTGTCAAGATAACATTTGTCAGTCTACTAAGGCAACACTCAGTTCACCACACTGTAACTCATCTTATCACTTCCCACATTCTTTGTGACCTCATAGTCTATGTTTTTGTGAGATACAGTACAGATGCATTTTTTACAGTCTTGGTACAGTACTGCCAAAAGAATGAGCAACATAATTTCTGCTTTGTTTTACTTATTTTATAAAGCAAATATCCACAAAAATGCAGGTAATGAAACATCACGTGCTTTTACCTCCTTCAGTGGACTCTGTACTGTCTGAACTGGTCTTTTTTAATAATTTAACTAAACATACTACATTTTGTTTTTTTCCTTAAAATATTAAGTTGGTTATATTCATTGGTCCACCCCCTTGGTGCATTTACACTAGTTACACAATCAAAGAAACCATAAGAATCAACTGACAAGACCACCATTATATGAGTATGTGCTACCTTGTTACCTACTATGCTCAAAAAACACAACAGAGTTTGCTTTAATGCTACAGTTACTTAACTTTATATATCTACTAGTTATTGATCAAATATAGTTCACTATATATTGCATGTGATCGCAGTTATGATCACAATGTGATAACATTTCCATTACCTGGTCATATATTTAAAGCACTTTTAATTAATTAATTTATTTATTTAACTATTTACTTATGTGGCCATTATTTTGGTAACTGGTTTCTCCCCTTGGCAGAGTCCATCAGCTTAAGCCCACATACAAAATCTCCAGTAATATATTATGCTGTTGTACACACAATGGTATAGTTTCAGCAATAAATGAACAAATGTCACATAGCATAATACAAAAATCACTTTTGTCATGATGCTGCTTTAAAATATACTGAGAGCAATAAGTCGTTTATACATTTAGTTTATTGGGTAATCACACAACAGTGTGTTGCTGAAAATGTAGATACGGGTCCATTGATATATCGATAATGCTCCCAACGGCACACCGCGCATGTTGCTCCATGGATTCAGATTTATGCTGCATTAGCTCTGATGATGATGAGGTTGATGACAGTAATATTCATGAACTGCAGACTATCATCATGCACCATGGTATGCCAATCCAATATCCTACAGTTTGTTATGTTAGACCAACCAACCATACTATACCAGTCTGACATTCTACAATGCTATCTGAACATGTTTCATCAAGCTATGTTAACCCAACACCTTGTTCATAGGTTCATAGGTAGGTACTAGGCTATCAGCCCTAGGGCCTATACAAGCCCAGCCAAAAACGTACCCTGGCTTTTGCCACCCAAGAAAATTATTTTCCTGTGCCACTGTCAAGCAGAGCCACAGAAATGATCCCTGGGGTGAATTTCCTATTTCCCATCCAATCATCAAGATTTTTCTTGAAGAGTGCTAATGGGGAGCTTTGTTTGATATAGATAGGTAGTTTATTCCAGAGTATGGGAAGTCTCTGGGATAGGGGCATGTTCTGTTTATTGTGGTGACAAGGTTTAGGTCCCTAGAGCGTGTAGCTCGGAGGAATTGGGATTTCTTTAAGTGGAGCATGTCCAACAGCTCTGGGTTTGACATAGCTTTGTATGTAAGGCAGAGATCACCACTGAGTAGGAGATATGTGACGGAGTAAAGCTGGAGTTTTTTGAGACGGTCTGCGTAGGGCATCTGTTTGAGGCCAGTACTGTACTGTACTGCATTGTACTGCAAAATGTTAGGCCAATATCCTACGCTGGACACTGCTAACCCAAAAGCCTGCACCATGGTATGTCAGTCCAACACTGTCTACAATATTACATCAGCTCACATGCCACACCAGTCAGTCATTGCCAAGCTATGTCAGCTCAACACCCTACACCATGCTATGTCAGTTCAACATCCTTTGCCAAGCTACATAAGCTGAACATCTACATCAGGCAGTCCAGTACCCTTTGAAAAGCTATATCAGCTCAACATCCTATGCCATGCTATGCTAAGGCAATACCCTGCACCATGCTATGTCAGTCCAACATCCTTTGCCAAGCTTTGTATGCTTCACATACAGGGATTATCAACAGGTAAGAAATCAGAAGGAGTAGTTTATTCAGTTCACACATTATCATTTTTCAGCAGTCATATTACTTTCCATCCTCCAGACGTCTGAAACCAGTGTCATTTCCAGTGAAAAGGCTGACAAAGGTACAGAGTCCCAAAGTTAGTACCCTGTAATACAGGCTGTCCAGCCCCATAGATCCCTGCTTTCTATCAAACCTATAAGCTCCCTCAGATATCTTTCCTCTGAAAATAGACTTTTGTGCAATGATGTCTTCTAAAATTCCAGTTGTCTTACTGTTGTTCACAAAGCCCTTCAACAATAGCCATAACGATGAGCAGTCATTACATTACATTAATTTACCAGGAGAAGGAGAAAATAAAACATTCCAGTCTGCCCTTTTAAGTGTAATTAGCCTTCTACATCCCTTCCAATTCTGTCTTCCTCTACCTGCAGAGTTGGCAAAGAGAGAGTCACCGGCTGAGTTATTAGTTTTGACAATCTGAATTAGCAGTCTGTTAGAAGATCGAAGAGGTCTGGGATTGTTATAGGGGCTGATAATGTTTTTTTAGTGCAGGACTATTGCCTGGATTGTAAAGCATTTTATATGCCATAATCAATTGGTTATACTGGATCAAGCTGGGCAGTTCTAGCCACCCAAGCTGGTTTAGATTGATACAGTGGTGTGTCCTATAAGGCAGACCAGTGGCAAATCTGGCAATGTGGTTGTAGCAGATAGAGAGTTTGTTGAGGACAGACTTGTTTAAATTAGAGAGTAAAGGGGATAAGTACAGAAGAGTTGAAAGTAGGTGAAAGCGAGTTATGGCAATTCTAGCAGGTGGGGTTAAGAAGGCTTTTATCCTGTAAAGTGACCCTAGTTTTTTATTGATGGTTT